>NC_133659.1:63997704-64125204 GCF_037893015.1 Macrotis lagotis
TTGGAAGTGACCTTAATGGTTTTTTTCCTGCTCTAACCCTTACACAAAAGGAATCCCGATAGTACACAAGTGATTGTCCTCCTTCTGCTTAGAAGAAGTAGGAAGAGGAAGGCACAATCTTTTGAAGCAACCCATTCCATTTTTAGTCATCCCTAATTGTTAAAGGTTTTTTGATGATGTTAGCCCTAAATTTGATTCCTTACAACTTGCACCAGTTCCTGATTCCAATTAGGCCCTTCTTAACACAGCAACTCTGTAAATACTTGAATTTAGCTAATATGTCCCTCCAAAGTCTTCTCTCCCTCATTCTAAATATGCCCAGTCCCTTTAATAGATCATCTTATAACATATCTCTAAGGATACCTGTCTTTTTCCCAGACTCCCTTTAGCTTGGTGATGACTCCTGAAATCATAGCACCTAAAACTAAACACAGTGCTTCAGGAAAGGACTGACAAAGGCATAGTACTGTATGACTATCACCACCTTAACATAGAAGCTCTGTTTATCACTGAAGCCCATAATTACATTAGTTTTTTGGCAGCCATATCATACTTCCAACTCATATTAGAGAGGAAGAAATATATATGAGACACCATGGAACACAGAATCAACATGACTTCATAACTACCTATATATGAGAGCTGAAGAGATAAAAATCAAAGAGATTTTGATTCTAGGTAGTTGGGGTATAAAGGGTCCCCCAAAATAATAAGGGTCCCGATTTTGACCTGTAAAAATAAACATATTAACCTTCCCAGAGTTTGTCCTAATCAGGGACAAATGTTATCAGAGTTTTGACCTTAAGAAAGAGCAAAACAGAATTAGGACATACATATTTATCAATATTTCTAAGTTGTATATTATGCAGGCATGCATTATGGGGGGAGAGGAGGGAAGGGTCCAGATAGAGAACCAAAAAACCCCAAATGGAGTCCTAAGATAAGGTTTTTATAATTGTGACTATCAGAAAGCAGGATCCCAAATGTCACCTCCAGCTTGGTAAATGGAAGAAGGATAAGGCCCCGCAACCCAGGATGGGACTAGGGCAACCCCAAGAAGAGGTGGGGCAACTCAGGGTGAGAGGGGGATGTAGCCCAGAATAAGAAATTCCAGTAAAAGTAGTGCCCTATCATTGTGCTAAAGATCTTCAAAGCATGGAGATATCTGTAGAGGCTATCTTAAGAAGGCCTGCCTTTGCTTTTAAATGACATTTTTACATTCAAAATTTTATCTGTTCACCTTTACAATAGCTAATTTGATTTGATTACTAGGAAGCTGTTATATGAAAGATGGCTTTTTATTCATTTCTGATAATATTTTCCCTAACAGAAGGGATTAAAAAAAGCCATCTTTTATATAGAACAGATGTGGTATTATGGTATAATATGTGTATATGTATATTTTTTAATGTAAATAAGTGTATATAATTAAAAGGCCAAAATTTATTGTTCACAGGGGTGATGGTATAGTACTATCATTAGAAATCAGAAAATTAGAAACATAGTGAGAAAAATGGATATATATTGATAGATATATCTGAACATACTAATAGAATATCAAGGTAGAATGGTACACTGAGCAACTGAAGTTTTGGAATTCGAATTACTAGACTGGTTATGTGACTAGCATAACAGAATATTAGACCTTCATATTGTCCAAATTTTATGACCTCTCAAACCTCTCCAAATGAATTTAGTGCAAGAGATAAAGAAATTGAAGTTAATAATAGGCAAATAATCAAGAACTTTAAAGGAAGAACTCTAGTAACCTCACGATCTAACAACAGAAACAGTTAATTCCTAATTCTTACATTCCCATACTCTATCAAAGCCACAAAAAGGGAGTTTCTGCTCACTCATCAATTCTCCTGCTGCAACTTCTGTAGATTCTCCCAGCTCATTCCTTCCACTTTGCCCTCTTCTCCCTATTCTGTGGCAAGAAGCAAATGAAATCAGCCCTGGCCTATCCATAAACCATTAGAAGAAAGTATAGGTTTGGTAAAGGATCTGTGGTGCCAGTGTGGACACTGCTTTGCTGTAGTAACCCAGAATGTTAAGGACCTAAGAGATTGTGCCAGTATATGAGGTCACATCAGACCTAAAGGAATGAATACAAATAATACCAGTTCTATCCTTTAAGAAGTCACTTGGACAGATACTGGGGTCAGTGAATATGAATTTCCCAGTGTGGAAGAAGGATGAGAGAACTGTGAAATCCAGCCCTTTGGGGAATGTGCCACCAACAGGGAAAGAGTCAGACTGGGCAATAGAGGGATTTAAGGAAGATGGATTGAATATACTTAAAATATGTGGAAGCAGAAAACTCAATGAAAAACCTTGAACATAAACAGATACATCAATAGAGAAAGTATTAATAATAAAACAGAATATGGCCCCTAGGACATGTTAAATAGTACAAAACATCTCAATAAATACTATAAGATAAAGGAGAATGAATCGATACTTGAAGAGTCTGAGGGAACCAGTGGGATGCCCAAGAGTTCATGAAATGAAAACCATTGTTCCTGATGGTTCAAGAGATAAAGAAGAAGAATAAAATAAGTATAACAATAATAAAAATAAACATAACAATAAAAATAACTAGCATAATAGAAAAACTTTAAACCACAGCAGTGTCTCATCAAAGAAACAAAAGAGAAAACAACTGATTGTAATTAAAATATATACGTAAGAGGAAATCTGAAAGAACAAACTAAAAAAGCATTCACTTTAACAGAAGGCATGATCTGTATAGAAACAAATTATCTTGAAAAAAGAACATAGGATACATAGAGATAACTTAAGAATTATAGGTCTCCCAGAATTATTTTAAATTTTTAAAAATCAACATTCTGGTGCAATTTTTAAAAATCAACATTATAGTGCAATAAATAATACAATAAAACTACCCAGAAATTCTGATAACAGAAATAAAGTGTGCTAATTGATAAAATTCAAAGAATATCTTTCAAAAACATTATCCTATACTATAAACTCCAAGACAGAGTAAAATTTGATAATTCTAATGACAAACAGCAAAGTCATCAAGTGAACAGAAGAAAGACCTTCAGATAAAAAGGAAAAGAAATTTGGTTTTGTTTTTTGCAAGATAATGGGGTTAAGTGACTTGCCCAAGGTCATACAGCTAGGTAATTGTGTCTGAGGTCAAATTTGAACTCAGATCCTCCTGACTGCAGGGCTGGTGCTCTATCCACTGCACTACCTAGCTGCCTCAAGGAAAAGAAATTTGAATAGCATGAGTATCCTATACCCACTAGGAATTGCAGAAGGTAATGAAATAATGTGTTCAAAAGTAAAGAAACACATGAAGCAACTCAAGGTGATAGATATATATCTTGCAAACCTAAGCCTAGTCATTAATGAAAAAGATAGGTATAAAATAAAAGAGACATTTAAAGTATTTCTATTTTAAAAAAAATATGAGATTACATACTTTGAAAATACATCAAACAATAGAAAAATTAGAACTGGAATTAAATGCAGAAATTAAGGAAGAAACAAATAATGACATAACTTCTGGGGAGAAAGAGAAAAAAACTAGAATTAGAAAAATATCTAGAGATGGACTGGAGAAATTGGAATAAATTAGAATTGGAATTTTAAATTTAAGAATTATCAGCATGGAAGTAAGTGATCATTGAAGTCATCAGAGTGAAAGAAATAACCAACAGAAAAACAGAAATGAGAAGGCAGAATTTTGTAAGACACAAACTTAGGGAGCAAAAGACCCTGAAGGTCTTTACACAAGAGACCAAGAAAAAAAATTTCCAAAATTGGAGATCTAGATGAGAACAGAAACCAACAAGTGCCTGGAATTCAAGAATCACAAACTGATACATTTTCTCTGAGACTGGAACTTAAATTATACATGAACTGTAAGGGAAGTACTAAATATAATTTAGATAACAATTTATTTGTCAATTAATCTTTTACTATTAAATACTCTCAATTACTACTTCTCTGGCAGCATTTTTGCAATATTAACAATGTCCCAACTGTTAGCCTAAATAGCAAGTTAGAGATATCCCAATCCAGAGAGCTTTCTTTCCATTTAAATTGGTTCCATAAATTATGAAAATAAGGTGGGGAAACAAGTATAGTCAGGAGGATAAAAGGAAAAGCCAATGTGGTGACATGGTCATTAACTTTTTGTGGTCAAAATTTGAAGTAGACTTTTTTCCAAGAGAGAACTATTTGAGTCCAATGATGTGATGCTCAAGGCTGTCTTTAGGGAAGAGGAGAGATGAGTGAAAGAGAAAAAAACTGAATTCTTATTTAACCTTTCTAGATCTTTGTTTATCCTCTAAAATGAAGGAGTTGAAACACATTATCTCTATAGTTGTTATTAGGCTTAAGAATTGATAATTCTATGACTCCCCTCCTTTATGGATCTTTAAAGAAAAAAAAATAGATGAATTCTTTCCGGGCTAATATTGCTCAAAGTCCTTAGAGTACGGTCATCTCCTTTTATAAGAGTCAACCATGCCCAAGATCTCCTAAGCAATGGAAGAAAGAGGTATCAAACTAGCTATGTGCTAGATAGAGTCAGCGTTCCTGAGACCCACTGTAAAATTTTCAGAGAGCATTTACACCTTGGAAAAACCTTTAGCAAATATTTATAATTATGGCTTGACTTACTCTTTTGTTTCTTGTCTAGATTTAAGAAAGTGATAGAGAATTTTTTTTTAATTTTAGAAAGATTTTATTTATTTTGAATTTTGCAATTTCCCCCCCAATCTTGCTTTGATTAAATTTAAATTTATACTATCCCATCACACTCAGAGAGTCAAATTATTAGACATTTGTCATTACATCTAGGTCCACTATTTTCATATCCCAAAATCTTTCCAAAGTACCATTTTCCAGAGTCAAAGGAATTGCTTAAAAGAATCATTCATAAAAAATTAAAAATAATAAAAATAATAATAAAAAAGAATTGTTCGTTATTTCTCTCACTCTAAGAAGCCCATCTGATGGCTTGAGATCTCATGATATGTCAATCTTCTCTACCTTTGTCTTGCACAAGGTAGATACTTCAATAAGCAGTTATTGAATTTAATTATTTCATTGATACTAATATTCTACCTTTTGCTCCAAATAAACATCCTTTTTTTCCCTTGAGGGTTCTGGTTATCCTTACTTTTTTGGTCTGTTCAGTTAATTCCTTTAATGTTCTTCTGAATTATTATGAAGGTTCTTGGAGTTTCTCCATTGTCATTTGCCTTTTAAAACTTAATTTCCTTCATGTACTTGCTTATTACACTGGCTCTTTTCCTAGATCATTTGCTCCTTTTCCCTCTTTCTATTTTTATCAGTCCTCCATCTTTCTCTTATTTTTTTAAATGGTCTTAAATGTAATTATGCTTCTTCATCATCAATTAGCCTCCCTCCTTGGGAATTTTGAAGCATGCTCTTATATCCCTCTTCTGACTCCGGATATCTATTTTCCATTTTTCCCAGCCCAATGGGGGTTGAGTAAAATGTTGTTACAGTGTAATAAAGGAACTGAGTTTCATTGATACAAACAACTTATTTACTGAGGCAAGTAAATCGAATCCAAGACTTCTGATAGCTAAATATTTTTGTCTCTACATAAATAATGTATAAGATGTAGGGATTGAGACCCCTGATTTCTTATTGGTGGAGAGGATCGGGAGATAGGTGAGAGGGAAAGGGTTGGTTTTGTGACATTCCCTAAGTTAGGTAAAGAAGAGGGAGAAAAATCTTGTTACTTCTCCAAAATCAGGAGTCTTCCAAGAAGTCGAACCATAATTTCAAAAAATGGTGGATAAGGGCAAAATTAAATTGCTAATGCTATTTTATTTTAATATTCCTCTGTGACTCTCAGAGTTGAGGTGACCAGTTGGGACAGTGATTTTTATTACAGTTTCCAACCTTTGTTCAACCCCACTCAGCTTTTTCCTCCAAGCTGGCCTGGAAGTTCTCTTTTCTTCTGAGAGATAATTTTCTTCTTTTTCTTCTCCCCCCCCCCTCCACCTTATATTCATGAGATTCAGAATGGAGTGTGGTGGGAGAGAAGTGTCTTTCAGAATCTTGCTGTGAGGATATTGAGGAATTTTTTTTTCACCTTTCTCTGAAGCCTCCTACTGCTTGCAGGAGAAAAAGATAGAGAGAGAGAGAGAGAGAGAGAGAGAGAGAGAGAGAGAGAGAGAGAGAGAGAGAGAGAGAGAGAGAGAGAGAGAGAGAGAGAGAGAGAGAGAGAGAGAGAAACAGAGACAGAAGCAGAGATTAATGGATGGATGGATGGATGGATGGATGGATGGATGGATGGATGGATGGATGGATGGATGGAGGACAGAGGACTTCTATAGCCTAAAAAGCTTGTTGAGAATACTACTGACATGCCTGAGGTCATGTTTTTTCCATACAAATGATTCTCTGAATGGTCTAAATGAGGAACAGTCCATATCTGAGACAGATGAACCATATCAGTTGAGTTCATCATATTTTATGCAGTGATTGACTATATGGATCTTACTGTGATCCTTGGTAAGGAAAATTACTACTACCCTCCCAAAATACATCTTTTTCTTTTGCCTTTGGTGTCTTATTCTTTGATGATATTTCATTGGTATGAAATTTATGCATTTAATACTGTGAAACATAAAGCATTTCCCAACTTAGTAAAAGGACATCTGCTCTCATGTCTCATGTCTCTGTGAAAGGTCTTCAGATACTTTATACTCTGTTTAAATTATTATTCCATTATAGGAGGACTTTTAAAAGCAACACCAAAATAACTACACCAATAATAATATCTGAAACTTATTTAGTGCTATAAGATTTAGAAAAGACTTCACTTACATAAGAAACTATGTGGCATAATAGATAGTGACTGAGCTCAAAACCAAAAAAAAAAAAGCCTCGATTCAGATTTGCCTCTGACATATGCTTAGTCTGTGACTCAGGGAAAGTCATAAACTCTCAGTCCTTCAAACAATTCCAAAACAATAGCTTTCTCAACTGATAGTTCCTTTTTGCCAATAAAGTCATAATTTTAATGTCTATGGCTTTCATTGCATTATAAATCCTTATAAAATCAACACACCCTCCAAAGTCTACAAGGATTCTTGTCCCCATTTTACTGATGAGGAGGCTGAGGTTCAAAAAGATTAAAGGACTAAGATATTAAGGAATAAGGCAATTAGAGGTATATTTGAACCTTGGACTTATACATTTATTAAGTGTCTACTATAGACTAGGAACTGCACTATGATCTAAAAATGCAAAATAGAGTCAAAAGTCTATCCTCAATGAACCTACAATTTAATGGAAGAACCTATCACTTTGTCTCATGGTTAGATATATTTCCATTTTTACTTTTTTAAAGTCCAGTTTCAAATTATCATCATCATGATTAGTGCTGATGTTTATATCATTTTGTAACTGTACAATTATAAAATGCCTTCCCATGCATTTTCTCATTTGGTCCTTTTATAATGTGGGTATCCTGGCCTTATACTCTCATGGCTATGGGTACACATTTCCTCCTGGTTCTAAAGAACCTTGAAGGGTTTGTGGATTTATTGTTTCTCCCCCATCATCTTGAACCTCTTATATCTTTGTTGCTCCCACAAAGATATAACAAGAGGATGAATGCATTTTTGATAGTATGAGGATTATGATTTCTCCTATATCACTTCAATTTGGGGCATGTGTGTATGTGTGTGTGTGTGTGTCTATCTGTCTTTAGAAGGGGAGGTAGAGTTCATTTCAAAGCTTGTCTTAGTTCCTGCATAACATTATTCCTACCAAGTTCTTGTCCAGATGCTCAAGAGGAGTATCTCTCACTTACAGGTAGTCTGAGAGCTTGAAGGTCACTCAAAAGTTATTTCTTGTTCTTCAGTGCTTCAAAGCTGTGCTGGCTGAGAAACTCAAACTCTGGAATGATGGAATGACAAGGAACCCTTGACAACTTTTAAACTTTTAAACTTTAAACTTTTAAACAGTCATTATTGGTTGTTGAGCTTCCATCAAGATTGCTGAGGCAAAGTGGACCATAGCTAAAGTTAACAGACTTTCTGGGTGTTTCTACAGGGGAAAAACTTAGCTGATTAGATTTAGTTAGAATTACAGAATACACACACACACACACACACACACACACACACACACACACACACACACATATATACACATTCATGATTTTTACTTTGTCTCTCTAAGTCATTTATCCTTTACATTGTCATCATAATTCTCTGGAAAGCAACTTCCCAGTATCCTTCCTATAGAGTAGCCATCTAAAGCAATCTAGGCCTGTGTCAGATGTCCACTAACAGTATGAATTGAGTAGCTATAAAAATAATTGATTTTGTATTTGAAGAAACTAAGGTACATAAAGATTGAATGTCTGTCCAAAATTATGCCACAAATAATTGGCAGAGAAAGAATTTGAATGTGCATATATTGATCTTAAGTCTAATGCTTCTTGTGTTCCTTGATACTCTCTCTAGAGTGAATGTCTATATTCTCTTAACTTATTCTTGTCTGTATTTTTCTCTAGTCCCTCACCTCCACCCCATCAGGTACAGGAAGGATTCTAATATTATTCAGAAAAACCAACTGGTCTAGTCCCAATATGTTCAAGCCCTTTTGCCAGGCCTGTTAGTGCCTACAGGATAGGGTAAATTACATTGATCCTCTACTTCCTTAAATACTTTTATATTGGTAAAATCTGTATAAATGAACTTCAGGAGAAACCTTGAAAGAGGATAAGACTTAAAGTATACATGATAGCTATTTTTAAGTATCTGAATGACAATCATATAAAAGAATTATTAGATTTATTATGCTTGGCCCCAGAGAAGTAAGGACAATGGGAAGAGGTATTAAAGGGTATATTTAGATTTGATATAAAGAAAAACTTTCTAACAATTAGAACTGTACAGGAGTTAGTGCACTGATTTGGGAAGTAGTGGTTTATCCCTTCTGGCAGTCTATTCAGATGGATGGATGGGTGGACAAATGATAGAAAAATGGATAGAGAGATGATGAATGGATGGATGGATAGGAAGGTGGAGAGACAAATGATGGATGAGTAGAAGATGGATAGATGGATGGAGGGAATGGATGGATGATAGTTGGATGGATACATGAACAGACAGACAGATTCTATATGCTAGACACAGAAAGATGGCTATAGAGGTAGATGAAAGATAGACAGAGAACTGAACCAATAAATTGTACTAAATGCTGGGGCTATAAATACAACAAAACAAGATGATTCCTACTCTCAAGGAGTTCACATTCTAGATAAACTAGAGTAAATTCTGTTTTTGTTATAGATTGGACTAGATTATCATTGACATTCCTTCTTATTCTGAAATTCTATGATTGTGTGATGCTGTAATAAAACCCTAGTAGATACATTTTCAGGTACTTTGACCTGATGTTGTTGTGGAGGCTTTCATTTAATACCTACATGACTTTAGTCATTGGGATGATCAGACAAATATGAGGAGGCAATTAGATGTTAAGTGGATAGAACTGTGGTCCTGGAATCAGGGAGATCTCAGTTCAAATTTAGCTTTGGATACCTATTGGCTATGTGACTGTGAGCAGGCACTTAACCTATGTCTGCTCTAGTCCCCTGGAGAAAGAAATAGCAATCCACTCCAGTATCTTTGCCAAGAAAACCCCATGGACCTTATAATACTGTCATAAAGAGTTAGAGATGACTAAATGACTTAACAGCAACAAAAATATGTGACTCATTTTTTTATTTTTTTTCTTCTACTGATAGGATCATCAGGTGCTACTATTAAGACATTCCATTAACTCCAGTCCTTCCCTTGGTTCAGAAAGGTTTGAGAGAGCATGATAGAGTGGAAAGATTCTCACCTTAGTGTTAGTAAAGAATTGGGTTTTAATCTTGTCCCTTATGCCTGTGAACTGGGTTAATTTTTCTGAGCCTGTTTTATAAAAATGGGTTTTTCAAAATAGAATAGCAACATTTATAAGAAGACAACTGGGTGGCACAGTGGGTAGGCACTAAGCCTAGAGTCAGAAAGGTCTGAGTTCAAAGGTGACCTCAGACACTTACTATTTGTCCCTGGGTAAAGAAAACCAAATCCCAATTAACACTGTGAGTGAAGTAACACATGTTACTTATATTTGGAGAAACTGAGGTGAATAAAATTTGAATGACAAAATAACAACGCAAATAAATGGTTTGTATGTGGGGCTGAACCTGGGTGGGGAAGGCAATCAGTTCAATGATTATGACCCAGGGACCTCTCTCATGGTTGTTTATCTGACTTAAGCAGCAAAAAATAAATCCCATACTTAGCAAGCATATTCCTTTCCTTTCCCTAGGGAACATAGAAATAACATTATGTCCATCAGCTGTAGTTCTCAAACTTGAGTCATCCATCTCCAGAGGCATTTTTTGATACTTGTATCTTTAACCTTGAATTCTCCCTAGTTTCTGCTGGTAGATATGAACTAAGACGTGACTATGATTCTGTAAAGTATAGAAAGTTTGAGTATGTAAAGTAGACAGATTTGTGAACCTAGTATTAGTAAAGAATTGAATTCTAATCCTGTCCCTGATGCTTTGCTAGCTGGGTTTAAATTTTCCAAGTCTCAATTTTTTTCATCTGGGTGGCATGTTGAATTCCTTTTTCACTTATATATGGATTGGATAAGGTGATTTGCAAGGTCTTTTTCAATTCTGAGATTTTGTGATTTCTTTTGTCTCTTCTGTCCATCTATCTCTCCTCCTCTTCTTTCTCTTCCTCCTCTTCTTCCTCCTTCTGTTATTTCTACTTCTCCTTCCCTGCTTCTTCCTCCTCCTCCTCCTCCTCCTTCTCTCTCTCAGAATTTTTCACAGTGCCACTCTCAGCTTTCTCTAAAAATACCAATTGTAGCTTTCTTTCTAATGAATATCCAGGTTTAGGTCCTTTGTTGAACAGTAATTTTTCCGAGTCGTTGTTGAATTTTCTCATTATCTTTCCATCCTCTTCAGCAGCCTCCTTGTAACTTCTTAGTCCTGATCAAGTGTTTTGAGAGATGACTTTTATTTTCAAGTTGGCTGTATTTGTTTATCTTGTGGCAGCTTCCAAGAGTCCTTTCAGTGTTTGAAAGCTGCTGATGGGAGGGGAAATCTCCTTGGAAACATGTTTCAAATTTCCATCTCTCTTAAAACATAAGCAAGGCAGTGAGGGCATGTGTGACTAGAGGGAGACAAGTCACAAATTAGACTCATTCTCCCCCTCCCACATTTTTATTTCCCTGTTTTGAAAATAGATGATTATATTTTCATTTTCTTCACATTCCCCAAGACCACAAAAAAGAAATGGTCACAAACTAATAATTTTAGTAGCTAAACAAACTTTAACTTAAATCTGGTATGGTCCTCAGAGTCAGAATCTGTCCCTTTCATTCTATAAATATGAGACCCTTCACCTCTTCCTCTTAGTTTACCTGGCTTCCTTCAAAATTCACTTCCTGCAGAAAGTCTTTCCAGATTAACTTTCAATTCTACTCCTGCAGAAAGCCTTTCCTCAGATCCCTGCACATTAATGCCTTACCTTCTCAGACTGTCTTCTGCCACTTTGGTATGTTTTGTAGGTGCCTAGTATGTAAATTCCTCTAAGGTAGGGATAGCTTTGACTATCTTTCTACCCCCATACTTATATAGCATAGATGTGTGGACTGACCAAGACCTGCAGTTTAATTGACTTTCCCTAACTACAATGCACATCATGGGACTTGACTCAGAGTTTGAGAGCTGTCTCATTTGACTTTTATATTTAAACCTTTGGTTAATAAATATTTCAATTTTAAAAATAATTAGCTACCATCCACTGTACAACTTGTGTCCTACAAAGTATTCAAAAGGATATGAAGATGACTAGTGCCTATTTCCTACCCATAAAGAGTTTACAGTATAATAGATGGGTTGCTATGGACATAGGTTCCTAGAATATGAATCACAATGAAATAAGTGTATTAGAATTCAAAAATTAAAGTAATTTTAGAATTCAAAGGAATAAGATCTCATTGATGATGTTTGTCTTTCATTCTCAAAGAAGACCATGGCATCAGGGAAGTGATGGAGTGACAAGTATATGAATTGCATTGGAGTGAGGGGGTGCTTGTGCTAAATCACCAGTCTCACTTTCTCCTCCAGAACCATTTGGGTTTGGTGACAAGATGTGAATCGGGATGATTAGAGGTGGTCCTGGGTGCAAAGCAAGCAGGGTTAAATGACTTGCCCAAGGTCACACAGCTAGGAAGTGTCAAGTGTCTGAGACTAGATTCAAATTCTCATCCTCCTGACTCCAAGGCCAGTGCTCTATCCACTGTGTCATCTAACTGCCCATGGGGGGTCAACCACAGACTTAGCACAGATTGATGGAGCCACAAGAAATCCAACAAAGAAACTATATCAAGGCCCAAAGAAACTTCTATTGCAACCAACCACCTATGAGTTACCCCTTTACCGCATGGTCTCCTTAAAACCTGAGCCAGCTCATCTTTAGTTTGAAAAGATGAAGGAAGGCTGCATGGAGGAGAACAGCATTTGAGATGGGAACCACAGGATGGATAGATGAATATGGAGAGGAAGAGAATTCTAGACACAGAGAATGGTATGAACAAAAGCAACGAAGGCAGAAAGCTTGGAATGCATTTGAGAAGCAGAGCAGTATGATACAGCTTAGAGGAAAGAATTAAAATCTGGAAAAGGAGGTTAGAAATCAGTTGTGGTTCTTGAATATTATTCTAGCACCTCATATTCTGCTCAGTCAAAAGCAATGAATTCAAAGTCTGTATTCCAATAGATAGTGTATCACCGAATAATAATTGTTTACTTGTGCATAAATGTGACAACTAAGTGGCAGAGTGGATATAGAGTGCTGAACCTGAAATCAGGAAGACTCATCTTCCTGAGTTCAAATCTCAGAAACTTTGTAACTATATCCCCTGGGCAAGTCACTTAACCCTGTTTGCCTCACTTTCCTCAACTGTAAAATGAACTGGAGAAGGAAATGGCAAACCACTCCAGTATTCTTGTCAAGTTGGACACTAATATAACTGAACATCAATAATACTATTGACAATGCATATTGCTTTTCACAGGAATAGGAAGTGAATTCATAAGAGAACTTCCAGATAAGGAAATTCCTGCTGTGAATTTATAGTCTTAGAGACTTTCTTGGATATTTATCCTAGTACAGTGATATCAATCAATAGAAATAGTGCCAGTAAACTGTATATAAAGATCTCTGCAGGCTGTATATTGACTTAGAAAATCCTATATTAATATTATCTATGTTTTATTTTATTTTACTGAATATTTTCTAATTAAATTTTAACTTTTTTAGGGTCATACTATGGAGTATTATGGGCCGCATATTTGACACCTCTGAAAGTACTGAAGTGACTTGCCCAGCATCAAATAGCCAGTTTTGTGCGAGAAGCAGGACTTGAATCAATCAATTAATAAACATTTATAAAGTAACTACTATATCAGACACCTTGATCTTCAACCACCTTGGTATCTTCTATGACAGGCTATCCCTAAGTTCTTTCCATTAGTTATCTCATTTAGGTTTCATAATGATTCGGTAAGATATGTGGTACTTGTATAAGCATCATTTCCATTTGTTAGAGAAGTAAATAATTAAGGGACTTGTTTAAGGTACCATGCCCATCACGAGTAAGAGTCAGGGCAGCTAGGTGGGGCAATGGATAGAGCACCAGCCCTGGAGTCAGGAGGATCTGAGTTCAAATCTGTCCTCAGACACTTTGTAATAATTACTTAGCTGTGTGACCTTGGGCAAGTACTTAACCCCCATTGCTTTGCAAAAACCTAAAAAAAAGGAAAAAAACAAAGAGTAAGAGTCAATGCTCAAACTCTTCACTCTCAAGACACAGACCTCTTTTTACCATATTTTATATACTTCTTTTAAGACAGATGTTCAGAGTTTTCTTAAAGCTCAATAGGAAATACATTTACCAAAGATATCAGTGCATACAAAGTGGATGACTGCTCATTTAATTAGCAATTAGGGATACAAGGATCATCTATTGAATGGTTTTAAAATTTAGAAAGGGAAACAGTAGGTAACATCAGCTCAAAATGACTAAGAATCAAGACCAACATTAGATGGTTTAAAAATATATGAGATAAATTTATTTTAATGAGCAGAAAGAACAACCTGAGGTTATATTATAGTATTTTATATCTTTCCCTTCTATTAAGCTATATTAAACTTCTTAAAAACATGGTATAGGGGCCGGTCGTCTCTGACTCTCTGGCCTAGTCATCTCTGCTTGATTGTTCTTTTATTTTTGTCTCTCTCTACCTATCACTATCTTTTGGGTTGTAACTTCTTTTAATACATCTTCATTTTTCTTTCCACACCTGTATTCCTCTGTCTAATGATTTTTTTAAGAATTCTGAAAGTAATAATCAGTGTTTTTGAAGATGGCTAGTAGTTTAAAGTTTATGTATAGAAGTTTCTAGCTATAGATGTGAACTGGGACTAAACTGGTTGGTTGCTTTGAGGGAAAAGCACCTATGTACCATGAGGAAGATAAAATACTGATGATAATTTGAGATTTCTCTGTGGCAATCTCTAGCTAATTGTTATGTAAGAGATATAGAGATGATGGGCAAAAGATGTTATTATTTTAAACATAGTTAAAAACTAAATGGGTTCATTGCAAAAAGTTTATTTAATAAAAATATGAATTAGGGTTATTGCATTTCACATCTCAAAATCTGTTTATTGCATTTCATTTACAGCACTGTACTTAGGTACATGAGCAATAATTGAATTATAATTTTTTCCCTGGATCTCTTATACCAAATTACAGCCTGGCACACTCTTGGTTCTCCTTAGTACTCAAGTCACTTGAAGCTTTGGTTATAGGTATTTGATATATTACAATGTATTAATAATTGATCTGACATCAGGTATGTTAAAATAGAAGACAATATGTCAAGTAAGCTCTTAGCCCTATGGGGTTTTACCTTAAATGCTGCAGACACAGTGAATGGCCTTTGAAAGAATGACCCTAGCCTCAGCTGGGGTAGGATTATCTTAAAGGAATCCCTCACCTAGCAGGCCTGGAGCCTGGCTCATTGAAAAGAATTGTCTGTATGACATCTGCCTGTAAAGGACATTTAATTCATAACAAAACATGTCCTCATGTCCCTCTCTGCTCTGTAATAGCAATTTGCCATGATCATTCCAGGTGCATTATAATTAAGTGTGAGAATGAGTCACTGAAATTTCTAAATTTTAAATAACTGGCAAGCATTTTATCTTGGCCTTTTAAGATAGGATGTGACTTTTTACCACAAAATGTTCCCTTAAGGTGGGACAGCTAGGTGGCTCAGTGGATAGAGCACCAGCCTTGGAGTCAGGAGTACCAGAGTTCAAATCCAGCCTCAGACACTTAATAATTACCTAGCTGTGTAGCCTTGGGCAAGCCACTTAACCCCATTGCCTTGCAAAAAAAAAAAAAAAACCTAAAAAAATGTTCCCTTAAGGAAAAGAAATATCAGTATGGCTGTTTATATCAGGATAATGCCTATTGGTATTTTTTTTTTGATTTTTTAAAAAAGAGCTCCATTCTTTAACTGGAATATTTGTTCATTCTACACATGGCCAAAGCAAAATAGAAAATTCTGTTGCAAATTACTTTTTGGACACGTGCAGTTTAAAATGCTTTTTCAGTACATTTGTTTATACTATTTTTGAGCTTTTGTTTACAATTTATGTGGCATCCATCAACAAGTCTATGTTATATTGAAACCCATGTTCTTATGTAAAGGTATTCTGATACTAGGTTAGGATCATTAAGTATAATTCTTGTTCTTTATAGACCTAGTTTTTCGTAATTATTGCCCTTCTGTTAAATAGTCTTCTCTGTTACAATATCTCTGGCTTTTTGATTGCTCAATTTTTTCCCCCTTGAGTTTTGTTTCTCTTAGCTGTATAGCTCTAAGACCAGCCTCTGTAGGATGCCAGTCAACTTGACAGCCAACTATTCTCTGGACCCTGCCTCAATGAAATTCTCACTGGGATGGACTCTCCAAATGGACTCTGAAAGGCCCAGAAAAATCTGGGTCCCAAATAATTTTAAGGGGGGGTGAATGATTCAGGGAAAAGATATAGAGACTTAGGAATGTAACAGAATCTGTCAAATCTTATAAAATGGGTGGAGAGTTCCTACTCTTGAGATGTAAATCGACTAGACGTAGAGAATTATGAATGTAGCAGAAACAATCTGTATTCTTAAAGGCTGTTAAATCATGTTAAATTGGGTGGAAGTCTCCCACTCTTGAGATGTAAAAAACAAAAAACAAAAAAAGAAAAAACCATGGAATCGGACTTAAAATTTATATCTCCAGTCCTTATATGCTGTAGAAACCTTAAAAAATGTATTTCCTGAATGAATACATGCTTATGTAATCTTGAGCTAACTAGAATTGACTTATTATGACATTAAATCTTTTATGAGAACAGCATAAAAGTAATCTTACTCTCATTAAAATTGCACACTATTTAATAAACTAAAGAAGGAAACCATGCAGGTAACTGAAGAGTCAAAGAGGAAAAGAAGAAACAGAGAAATAACTAGAAATATAAGTTCGTTATAACTTATCCAAGGACCAACTATGAAGCTATTTCTTTATATTTATTCAGTTATTTGTAAGGAAAAATAATCTATTATTTCTTTGACTAGAGGCAGTACTGTAAAAGATCTTTCAAAATTTCCAAAATTTATTTTAGGACTCAGAAATCAGTCTGGAAAAGGAAGGGAATAAGCATTTATTAGGAGCTATTAAGTCCCAGACACTGTGCTAAGCACTTTAAAAATGTCTTATCTGATCTTCACAACAGCCCTGGGAGGTAGGTACTATCACTTGCTACATTTTCATTTAAGGAAACTAAAGCAAAGAGGAGTTGTGACTTGCCCAAGGACATATAGCTGCTAAATGTCTGAGGTAGGATTTGAACTCAGTTTCTTTTTACTCCAAATCCTGTGTTTTATTCACTCTACCACCAAGGCTACCAAAAATTTATTGACCTTTGTCTCTGCATTTATTTGTTATAATTAACTACACAAGAGACCTTAAGCAAAACATTTAATTTCTCTCAATCTTGGTTTCCTTGTTTCTAAAATGAGAGTTAATCATTCTTGTATTTTCAGACTTACAAAGCTGTTATGTGGAAAACAATTTTATAAGCCACAGAAAAGTTATAGCAACATGATCTTATAGGCAACTTCATCTCAGTAGATAGAACAGTGGGACTGGAGTCATAAAGACATGAGTTCAAATCCAACTTTCACCTCCAACTAACTGTGTGATTTGGAGCAAGTCACTTAACTTGTTTACCTCTGTTTCATCAACTCTAAAATGGAGATAATTATGAACTCCTTATCACCTAGAGTTGCTTTGAATATCAAATGGAATAATTATAAAACATTATCTCATAGTAAGTACTGTGAAATGTCATTATTATTATTATCTTGAAATCTTCTCAGAGCAAGTTAATCATTAATATAGGTATCACATAAGAGAAAGTATAACATAACCCACAGAGTTCAACCCAAAAAAAGACAAATACAAGTCTCAAGACTTGAGTAATTAATCACTTAGGTGATTTGTTAAGCTCTTTGAACCTCTATTTCCTCATTTATAAAATAGGGATAGTAATATTTAAAGGATCTACCTGACAGTGGGGTTCAAATAAGAAAATATTTAATGTTCAATTTGTAAATTTTAAAATACTTTATATATGTCAATTATCTTTACAAAGTAAAATCATTAGCTGAGCTAACAGCTTACTATTGTTGTAAAGTCATTTCAGTCATGTCTAACTCTTCATGATTTGGGGGGTTTTCTCTAGTTCATTTTATAGATGAGGAAACTGATCAAACAGGATTTTCTTGGCAAAGATACTGGAATGGTTTGCCATTTTTTTCCTTCAGCTCAAGATGAAGAAATCAAGTCAAACAGGTTTAAGTGATTTACCCAAGTTCATACAACTAGCATGTATTTAAAACTGAATTTTAACTCATCTTCCTGACTCCAGGTCCAGTGCTCTATTCACTGTGCCACCTAGATGGTTAAGCTAAATTAAAAGCTTTATTTTAGAATTTTGAGAACAATGCAGAAGAGCCTAAATGATCAAATGATCTTGGAAAGATAGAGGTGAAATGACATGGAGGGCATTTTCAAATGCCCATTATCTGGTTAGTCATTTCAACAAAGATTTTCATTGTCAGTAATTTTCAGGACATTATTTCCATTTGAAAAGGTGTAAAAAAAAAAGCACTTTCCCCATACCAAGCAAATCCAAATGGAAGCATTTGTTTTAATCATTACCCTAAAAGTAATATGTATTCTTTCCCCATTTGTTTTTAAAGTTTTTCTTAATGCCCAGCTCTTTGGCCAGATACCTCTTATTACCTGGAGTAAGAAAGTACAATATGAGAAAAATATTTGCATTGTAATATCAAAGCAAATATTTTCAAGCAACTTTCTTTTTTAAAAGACAAGTGCAACACACTTGTGGTAACCTTTTTGAATCAGATACTTTATTCTCTTTCAGTAATTATGTGCACTGCTGTGTTCATTTGCCAGTTTAACTGAGGCTAAAAACCCTAGAAATGTCTCAGTTTTGACTCACTGACAATTATTCATTTATTATCCTGAGATTATCAGAGAAGCAGCCCCAGGAACAAGACCAAAAATGACCACAATATCTAGAATATACATACAGTGATTTAGGAATAAAAGTTTTTCACATTCATCATTAATTCATTTCATCATTACAATAACCCTGTGCATAGGCAGCCTCAATTTTCCTGACTGCAGAATAAAGGTATTGGATCATATGATGGTAAAGATCTCAGTCACCTCACACCTGGACTATTGACATAGCCTGCAGCAGGTTGGTCTCTGCCTGAAGTCTCTATTACAGTCCAGCCTCCATAGGTCAACAAATTAACTTTCCTGATGCATATATCTGAATATGTTATCCCCTCTCCCTATTTAATAAATCCCAGTAATTCCCTATTACTTCAAGGATCACATATAAAAACTTCTATTTTGTTTTTAAATACTTTCACAACCTGATTCTTTCTTCCCTAGCTAATTTTCTTATATCCTCCTTCCCTCTTTGTGCTCTGAGATCCAAACACAATTGGTTTCCTTGCTGTTCCTTGAACAAGACACCCCCATCTCTTGAATTTTTGGCATTTTCATTGACTGTCCCCATTCCTGGAATTATCACCTTTCTCTTATTACCTTTTCCTGTTTGTTTATAAAGTTTTACTGAATGCCCAGTTCTTTGACCAGATGCCTCTCATTACCCAGAGTGAGAAAGTACAACATGAGTACTGATTTTCTTCATGTTCCAGCCTACCTTCTGCAAGAAGGAGACTTCCTTAATGTTACCTACTAAATATTTACTTACCTTTGTCACTCTCTGAGCACCTTGTTTGTTTGTTTGCGGGGGAGAGAATAGTTTGTTTTGTTTTGGGTTTTTTTGGATCTGTAGCACTCCTGTGCTTAGCTCATAGTAGGCACCTAATAAATGTGCATTGATGACTTGATGAAAGTTTCTTTCAAATCTAGTATTTCCATAGGGCTTTAATGTTTGCATTAAAGGACAATATTCTAAATTTTGTCCTTAAAACAACCCTGGAGAGGTAGATATTATTACTATTATTATTATCCACATTTTTTGTTGTTCAGTCATTTTTTCAGTCCTGTCTGACTCTTGGTGACCCCATTTAGGACTTTCATGGCAAAGATACTAGAGTGATTTGTCAATTCCTTCTCCAGTTTATTTTATATATGAGGAAACTGAGGTAGAAATTATCTAGGTTCACACAAATCTGGCTTAATTTGAACTTCTGTCTTATGTAAGTGTTTATGATCTCCATTTTACCAGTTACTGAAGAGTATTTTCCAAAACCAAAGAATTCAGTAATTTTGCCAAAAATCACAAAAGCAAGATATGCTAGGGCTGGAACTTGAACCTGGTCTTTGATTGCCATATATGATACATTGTGCTATCTCTCCTACCTTTTTTGTTGCTCTTATGTTTGTTTTTTTTTCAGTTATGTTTGACTTTATGACCCCATTTGGAGTTTTGTCATTTCTTTATCCATTTCCTTACAGATGAGGAAACTGAGGCAAACAAAGCTAAGCAACCTGCCTAGGGTCACACAACTAATAAGTGTCTGAGGCCAAATTTGAACTCATGAAGATGAGTTTCTCTGACTCCAATCATTGCTCTACCCACTGCAACACCCAACTGTCCATATCTCCTACCTAATAATTACATGTACAATTAAGTGACTGTAAATAGATTCTTTGTATTAATAAAAATAGAATAGAAATAGGCATTAACCTGTGAGTACAATGGTATAGAAGTCTACTTGAAGAGAAAAATCACTCTATCAATATAGTTTGGCACTTTCTCTGCTATTTATAAGCTTAGAATTACAGAGAGCATTGAAAAGGTAAATGATTTGCTAGGATCACACAGTTTATAGGTGTCAAAAGTCACATACTGAACATGGTAGATCTCAGTTCTGAGACAAATTCTCTATTATTATAATATCATATTGTCTCACAGTAATTAAAATAATAAGAAGCTCAAAATTCTTAAAATATGCTGAAGAAGAAATATGTCTAAGACTTCAAGTTTGAATCTGTAGGTAAAATAGAAAAATGGATGAGGTGAGACTTATAATTTGTTCCTCTCCAAGCAAGAAAAATCAAATATGAAATGATCAGAGAGAAAGTTGTGGTCAAACCACTTCAATATCTGCAAAGCAAACTCTAAACAGGTTCACAAAGAAGGACACAGGACTGAAAAACAAACTGGACAAAACCAGCACATCAATATAGATAAAATGATTATCCACAATTGTCCAGACATAACATTGACCCTATCAAAATTTGAGGACAATGTTTTTCAAAAGCTGTTGCTATATAAAGTACTTATAAGTTCTGAATAATGTGGAATGAAGGATCCAAAAAAATATGAAGACCTAATGGAAGAAATCAAAATCATGTGGAAATATGATGAATTTCCTATAAATCTCATCATCCTTTCTACTCCTGCAGTAGTTCTGAGGATCCAACAAATCAGCCACTTAAAGATGAGTTTATATACCAATATTTTTATTCAGTTACCAAAAAGTATTCATTTTTATGTTTGAGTAAATAAGTAGCTGGACATCAAATGTAATGTGGTCATTTTTTTTCCTGGGTCTGTTTCCACCTGGCATAGCATGATAGGATGTTGGGCTTAGCTACAGAGACCTACCCTAGATACTTAACCTCTGAGAACCTTTCTGTGACTCAGTTTTTCTTTTTTGTTTTCTTATTTTTAAACTGAAGGGGCTGAAATGGAGCCAAGATGACAGATTAGGGGCAGTCATCCTATTGAACTCTTCCAAAATTCCCCTCCAAACATCTTTAAAATAGCTCTTCAAATCAAATTTTGGAGCAGCAGAGTAAACAGAAATTCAGATGAACCATTTTCCAGTCTTAGAAAACTTAAAGATATTGAAAACAGCAGTCTAGATCACTGGGTGGAGGTCTGTCTGGGAGCCCACAATCCAGTGGCAAAAAGAGCTACAGTAGGAACAGCAGCTTTGGGAGATGGTAAGGGAATCAGAAGTCAATCAGAAAGAGATTACAAGCACCCTTTGATATTAGTGGGCATGAGTGGCACCTCAATGCTCATTCACAGTTTTGGGTTACAGTTGCAGGGTGGAGTGGAGTACCAGGGTTCAGTCACATTATAGCAACAGCTTTCCAAGGCAGAGAGGAGCTCTTGTAGGGGATCAGAATGGTGACCACACATCTCTATGGATTTCACCATCTTGGAAACGCCACCTATAGAACTAACTCTTAAAACAGCAGCAAAAAAAAAGCCCGAAGCTTGGAACAATGACTCCATACCTCCAAAAAACAGAGCCTAATTTTAAGATAAAGTTCAAAATCAAGAAATAAATTGGAAAAATGAGAAAACTATGTTTATGGCACTTATTTCCCTCAGTGGTTATGAAGTTCAAATGAAACAAAGTATACAAATTTTCAAGGACTATCTAAATGTCTATAGTTTATAATGCTACCAGAACCACATAATCACTAAGTGTCTAAGTCAGAACTTGAACTAGATAATTTAGCTCCTAGAGTAATGCCCTTTCTACTGTCCAGAATCCTAAACTCTGTGGATAAAGGAAGTCTTTTTATTATGTCCTATAATTCACAGTAATATAAAGGTCTAAGGATCTGACCCATAAATCACCAAGAAGGGTGACTCAGATTACTAGATCATTGATATCAGAGTCATCTCCTCCTCTGAATTTAATATCTTACTTATAGATTTCTTTTAGGGAAGGTAATAGCATGTGAAAAACTAGAGAGGGGTAGAGCCAAGATGGTGGCATGAAGGGAGGAGTTCCCGGAAACTAGTTCCCCCTAAAACTCCAAAAGCCATCAAATTATGACTCTAGACAAAATTTAGAGGGGCAGAACCCACAGAAAGACTGAGTGATACAATTTCCCAGTCTAAGACAGCTTAGAAGTTCCACTGGAAAGGTCTGTTTCACCTGAACTGGGGGATGGAAAAAGCCACTGTGTGTGCAGCCACAGCTGCAGCAGCTGGCCAAGTGTCTAAATCCCTGCAGTCGCCTGGTGGCAGAGGGGCTGGTTTCCAGACCTCCTGGCCCAGGGATCACTCTGGAACAACTTGAAGGGGTGGTGAGAGAACTCTGCCACACCACAGTGAGTGCCTAAGAGCAGCCCTGTGGTGAGAACCTGCAGCAGGAATCAGGGAAGCCAGCTTGCACCTCCAGAATACAACCCACAGATGGTAAGGAATTTGGAGGAGATTGCAGAGTTCTCTCTGCTTGCCCTGGGACAGGACTCAGCTGTTTGCCCACATCCAAATCCAGGTTGCATTTTGAGTTCCTACACCGTGATAGCAGAGCAGGGACTCTCCTCACAGCTCCAGGGCAGAGGAGAGGGCCTGTGGTCATCCACATAACAAAGCAATAAGATCCTTTCGTAAGACCTTGGAGGAATTAAGGTCCCTGTGGATTGTCCCCAAAACCCCAAAGCCTTGGAAAGGTGGTAAATCAGTCATAGGCTGAGGAAATGAGCAAGCAAAAGAAAAAGAATCTGACCATAGAAAATTACTTTGGTCCCATGGAAGATTCAGGAGATGACAAAATCAAAGCTTCTGTACCTAAAACCTCCAAGAGAAATAGAAAACAGACTGAGGTTATGAATGAGCTCAAAAAAGACTTTTGGGAAGCACTTAAGGGAGGTGGAGAAAAATTGGGAGGAGAAATAAGAGCGATGCAGATAAACTATGAAAACCAAATCAGCAGATTGGTGAAAGAAATACAAAACAATACTGAAGACTTCATTTTTCAAGAAATAATACAACAAAATTGCCCTGAGATCCTAGAAGCAGAGGGTAAAATAGAAATTGAGGAAATTCATCTATCATCTCCTGAAAAGAATTCCTGAAAGAAAAACTTCCAGGAATATTATAGCCAAATTCCAAAACTCCCAAGTCAAAGAGAAAATACTAAAGGCTACCAGAAACAAACAATTAAACTACCATGGTTCAATAGTCAAGATTACATGGGATCTGGCAGCATCTACATTAAGGGCTTGTAGGGCTTGGAATATGATATTCCAGAAGGCAAAAGAGCTTGGTTTACAACAGCACCTCCAAAGAGAAGGCTAAATTTGTAGTATAGCTTAAAGCATATTTTTTATTTCTTTTTTGTGATTTTTAAATTCAGAATATGGTTAATATGTAAATGTTTTGCATGACTTCATATATATATATATGTGCAAATATATGCATATATATGTATACATAATGAACATCATATTTCTTACTTTTTCAATGACTAGGAGAGGATGGGATGGAGTGAGAGAATTTGGAACAGATAATGTAAATCAATCCCCCCCCCAAGAAAACCCTTGCATTTGAAGAAAAAAGAGACTAGAGATAGTAATAGTAACAAGAGAGACAGTACAGTGTAGCAGGGAGAGTGTTGGGCTTAGAGTCAGCAAGATATAGGTTTGAATTCTGTCTCAGACATATATGCTATGGGATTCTAAACAATTCGCTTTACCTCTGTGGCTTAATTTTTATCATCTGGAAAATGAAGGTGGTGGAGTCAATTGCTTCTAAGGTCCCTTCCAGTATAAGGTCTATGATACTTTTTGTAATAATTTAGACAAAAATTACTGATAGTAGTATATGACTAATTATAATGAAAAAGGATTCCATATGCAAAAACTACAGAGTGGGCAGAATTGAGGATTAACCATTGATAGAATGTGAGTGAAAAGTTGAGGTAGATATAGAAAATTACTCTGATTTCACAACACTGGCAAAATGGAGGGGGGCACCATAAGAAGAAACTGGGGAGTCAAAAGAAGCTATGTGGTTGGCAAGGGGTGAAGGGTTTAATTGCAATGTTCATTAGATACTAAGAAATATAAAGCTAGTGCTTAAACAAAAGATTGGGACTACAGATTTGGGAGACATGGAAAAATATAAAGAATATAAACCCAAGATAAATGAGGAGATTATAAAACAGTATCCAATTGCCTTCACTAAGTTCAAGACCCCAGGCTCAGATGAAATACATTCCAGGCCACTGAAAGAATTTATAGATGTGGTTATAACACCTGTCATTGCTCTTCAAAGGATCTGGAAAAACAGGAAAAGTTGCCAAGGGTGGTGATTCTTGCCTCTAATCCCTGCTCCTGGTGAGGCTGAGGTTGATGGATTGTTTGCACTGAGAAGCAGTGGGCTGAGGCTTATTGAGCTTCACTGAGTAATCAGCAATATGGGGAACCACTGGGAGTTGGGGGAGAAATACATCAAGTTGCCTAGGGAAGGGGGAGGCGTTTTAGCTTGGAGATGGTACAGGGCATGATTTCTGGGCTGATCCACAGAGGAATTAGGTCTATGAATGGGTGCTAAACCTCAGACAGAGACAGAAACAGAGAGAGGAATGAAATAGGAAATGCACCAAAGGATTGAAGAAGGTAACATGGCACAAGTTTCATTCCCTTTTTTGACTTTTTTGACAGGATACCTTTACTGGTAGATCTGAAAAATAGTGTAGACCATAATATAATATAATTAGATCTTATAAATCAGGCAATAAAGTATCTCATGTTATTTTTATGAAAAAAAAACAAAAAACCCCAGAAATATGGATTAGACCATATTATGGTCAGATGGGTTCAAAATAGTTTCTACTGCAAAACATTTTTATACTATCTTCTGTAGATAAAAGATGATTTTTGAAAAACAAAACAGATAAAAAATAGTTAAATAGCATAGCCTTTTCAACATCTTCCATTATCATCATCCTATCCACCCCATTTTCCTGTCCCTTTTCTATACTGCTTTTGCCATCAACTTATTACATCAGTTAAAATATCTTAAAATGGAAATACACTTGTGTCAGAATATGTATTTGAGAATCATTATGTGTATGAGAATATGTATATGAGAATCATTACATATGATATTATCAAATAATACTTGTATGAGAATATGTGTATGAGAATCATTATATTATCAAATAATACTTGCAAATATCACAAGAGAATAGAAATCATCATGGTATAGTAGAAAGCACATTGACTCTGGAGTCTTATGTGCAAAAGCTCCTTCTGATATGTATTATTTACCTGAACTTAGATAAGGCAATCAGCCATTCTGGCATCAGTTTTCTCATCTGTAAAACTGTAGGTAGTTGGACAAAAATGTCCTCTGAGGTCCTTTCATCCTCTTGAATGGTCCATTCAAACAAATAAACGATTAAATTAATTTCATAATGAGTTTTTATCAAAGATACTTCCTAATTGAAATTCTGAATCTGAATTCTCATATATTGGGTTTGCTAAAACAGGTTATGCTTCTCTGGCATTAAAATGCCATAGGAATGGCCTTGAAAGTCCTCTTCTCCAATGAGAAATAAAATTAATGCTTGAGGATAAACTAGGGTATTATGATCTGGAGATCCTCTAATGATATTTCTTAAGAGAAATGCCGTTTGCTTTCATTTATTAAGCCATTAAGTGAAATTTGATTGTCTTCATGTTGACTGCCCCCCCCAAATAATTATAGTTTCATTCTTTGGATGCCAAAAATTTTCACCCTTAGCTAAATTTGCCCATATATGGTGCTACTTCCTGAAAAAGAATTATGATACCATTAAAAAGAGGCAGTATGTGAGCATATGAAACCCACTCTGAAAAGTAAACTACTCTAAGAATCTTGTGAAGTTCTGTTTTGGCTTGTAGTTCCATGCCTCCTTGGAAAACAGACTTCCTCCAGGGAGTTTGGCTACAAGCCCATTCAGTGAAAAAGCTATTCATGTTAACTTAACTGACACCCTGCCCGTGGGCTTCCTGGGAATAGTGGTGACTTCCTCTCTATAACTATTATGGAGGACCAGATGTGGGTTAGTGTGATTCCAGGATAGCCAAGTGAGGGACAGAGCAAGAAGATGATCCCATTCTTACATAGGATTGAACATCTCTACAGGTTAGGCACAAGGCTGTTCCTATAGAAATATGTCTTCTAAGACAAAGATTCACAATTTCTAGGGGATGAGGGAAACCTAAATACTCTAGGCTTTGCTTAGGTGCTCAGAAATTGTATGTGAAAGCCACACTAATACCATCAGATTAAATATATACTACAAGTTTTCTTTAACAAAATAGCACACTCTAGTCAAACTTGGGAGTCATTCAAAAATATAACTACCAGAGAAAAGAAATCCAAGGTAAATTGGGTGATTATAAAATAGCATCTAATTGCCTTCAATAAGTTGCAAATACCAGAGTCATTCTTTTCATGGGATTTATCATTCCCAGAATAGGAACTGAACTTTTCTACCCCTGCTTATTTACTCTCACTGTTTCTTCTCTCTTGAATACTCTTTCCCCATTCATTTCTACGCATTGAAACACCAAAGAAAACAAGACTTTATTTAGGTCCTACAAACCAGGTGTGGTGGTTCATGCTTCCAATCCCAGATCAGAGATGCTGAGGCTGGTGGATATCTTTGACTTGAAATTCTGAACTGCAATGGGCTATCAATTGGGTATTTAAACTAAGTTCAACATTAATATAGTGTACCCCTTGGGGAAGGAACCACTGTATTGATGAAAGTGTGATCAGGCCTATGAATAGCCCTTGCCTGGGTGAGATAGGGAGGCCACATAGGTAAAAAGCAAACTCAAACCATGTATGAGGCACTGTTAGGTGTTGAGAGACAAAATCACAAAACTCTATGTCCACAATAGGCTGTCAAACCCATTTTTTATGACTCATATTTGATGCTGGCTCTTCTCTAAGTATTTCTCTCATCATTGAAGTCATTATCTTTTACCCCTCTAAATTCCTTCTATTGTTGGTAGTTTATGAATTTTTTATGGCATTCATCACATAGTTTGGGTTTAGATTTTTCTGTTTATTATTTATGTACAGCTTTCTTCATCTTTGTTCAGCATGGCAATTTAGATAGGATACTTGGAGCAAGAAGACTTGGAATCAAAACCCAATCTGATACTAACCAATTGTGTAACTTTGAATAAATAACTTAAATTCTCTTAGCCTCAGGAAATTCTCTAAGATTATTCCTTTTAGATGACAGTGATCTACTTCAAGAGGGAAAGTTTGCACATTGTAATCTGCTAGGGTAACCATATAGAAGAAAGAGGTCAAAGTATTGACTGAATGGAGAAGAAGGACTGTCAGATTCCCATCTGTCTTGTATATAGAGTAATAAAGCTAGACATAGTGGAATTAGTTAATGGGAAAAATTTACTGATTCTCACCAGTCACATTGCCACCAATGATGAAATTGAGTCAAATGATGGAAGTATGGTTTGGTAGGAGCATTGGGTATAATATTACTTTGCAGTCCCCTTGGGATCTTTAGAATTTTATCTTTTTTAGCTCTTGCATAGTAGTTATATGCCACAAGGATTTACAAGATGGGACTTCAGGGCAGAGACAAGAAGCTACCTGAAACTTTTCACTACACAATGTTAAATGAAGCTTCTAATACAGATATTAAAGCTACAGATTCCAACAAAAAAGACAAGATCAAAACAAATTTTCATCTGTGGACATTGTGGAGGATCTTCAGTGAAGGTCTGTCTCTTGGTGAGGGGCGGGGAAGAAAAAGGAAGTAAAACCCTGTTAAGTGGGAGAGTGAGAAAGCCAAATGGAGACTTTTAGCAGAGGTGCAGTTCAGATCCTGACAGCTAGACAATAGCACGGGTCCTGGTAGCTAGATAGCAAGCCGTCAGTGAGGTTCCCAACCCCAATCAAAGCCTAAACATTGGGCTAAAAGACAGGACTAGGGTGGAAACAAACCACTGCACAGGCAGAACCTGGACATAAAGGAGGAAGCAAACCTCTGCATAGGCAACACCTGGACTGCATAGGCAACGTCTTGGCCAGCAATAAACCAGGGCTCAGACCCCAGTCCCAGCACAAAAAGCTTGTGTATATACTCCATGTAACCCTGGAGCAGAGCTCAAGAGTGCTAACCTTAGAAATCTACTAAACATAGAAAGATAAAGACAATAATAAAAATGCCACTTTTGAAGAAGAAAGTAATGACAAATTACCCACATGGGCAGTCTCAAGGGAGTCTATAAATTGACTCAAAGGAGTCAAATCTTAAACCTCATAGAAGAGCTTAAAAAAGAATTAAAAACCAAAGAAGATTAGAAGAAAAATGAAAAAAAGGAAAGGAGAGTCATGCAGGAAAATTATGAACAATTGACCTAAGAAATCAATTCCTTTAAAAGTAAACATATCCAAATGGAAAAAGAATGTAACTCTTCAAAAAATAAAATTGACTAACTAGAAAAGAAACACAAAATTAAGACCCTGAAAATTAGAATTGGAAAAATTGAAATCAAAGAATCTATGAGACACTAAGATTACATCAAACAAAGTAAAAAAGGTTGAAAAAGCTAAAGAAATTATAAAGTACATTTTAGGATAAACAAATAGCCTAAAAAATAGATCCAGAGGACATAATTTACAAATTTTTGGTCTACCAAAAAGTCTAGAATAAAAAAAAAGAGCCTAGAAAATACATTTCAGGAAATTATCAGGGAAAACTATCCAAATTTGCTAGATAAAAAAGATATAATAGTCATTGAAAGAATACACAAAACTCCTTTAGAAATATGCACCAGGATAAAAATTCCAAGGGCTTTCATGACCAAATTCCAGATTTCCTAAATAAAGGAGAAATTGCTGCAAGCAGCCAAAAAAGAAGCAATTTAAATACAAAGGAAGCACAATCAGATATACATAGGATTTATCAACTTCCATATTGAAGATCAGAGGACCTGGAATATGATATTTTGGAGGGCAACGGACCTTGAATTACAACCAAGAATATACTACTCTGCGAAATTTAGCATATTAAGTAGGGGGAAAGATGACTGTTCAATGAAACAGAAGACTTCCAAAATTTACTGCTAAAAAGACCAGAAGTGAACAGAGAATTCAATTTTCAAATACAAGACTCAAAATATGTATAAATAGGTAAATGGAAAGCGTAAAAATAAACAAAACAGGGGCAACTAGGTGGTGCAGTGGATAGAGCACTGGTTATGGAGTAAGGAGGATCTGAGGTCAAATCTGGCCTTAGACAATAATTTCCTAGCTCTGTGACTTTGGCCAAGTCACTTAATCCCATTGCCTTGAAAAAACAAAACAAAATGTTAGTAAAGAAAATGAAATTGTACACAACCCTATAAGGAAACATAACACTTATAATTCTTTTAGGTTAGTTATAGGATCGAATATAGTTGAAGAGATTGTACTTAGAAGATATGGATATGGTTGATTCTTATCCTATTGAAGAAAGCAAAAATAACAGCACTGTGTTTGATACAAATTATAGGGCATCTGACTATGGCTAATCTGATCAATATGACCTCATAGGGCTTTACCATAGGTCATGTACAAATATTTCAGGTAAAAACTGGGATGTTTATTCTAAACTTATGTGTCTCACATTTCCTTTGACCTACTTTAATTCTGTCTTTATTATAGAGTTGAGAACTTTGATGAGGGTGGTCAATTGTAAAGTTCTTCAGGGTGTCCCAGAACTTAGAGTACTCTATACTTTACTTATATCTATACTTCAAGTACTTATACTTTATTAAATCAGAGGGTGGGAACCTACTTAGAAGAGTTGGATACAAAAGATTAGTAAGTGACCTTATCTTAATCTATACTTTAGTTCAAGGCTGTCTAATCTTAAATTATCTCAGGACCACATTAAAATAAAATAATGATTTGAGGGCCATACCCAGAATAAAAAATGTAGTCCACCTTCAGCAGACTTAGCATTATGTGAGGGCTCCAGGGTCAAGATTCTTTGCAATAAAAAGTTGCCTTATAACTTCTTAGAAAGTAGGGGAACACATGTCATTGCAAAGCACAAAAGCAAACACAGAACAACAAAGCAACAACACAACAGTATAAAGGTTGGTTCATTCTGAGTAGTCTGTATCATATAGACAGAATGCCTCTCACAGATCAGTTGAAAATTCCTTGCGATATGTTCTGTCTGTAATACTGCTTAAAACCACCAAAGAAAATTAAAACCTATGAGATTATTTATTAGTGATGGAATTAAAAAATTAATATATACCATCCATGCAAATTATTATTATATTTTTTTCATTCTTGAAAATTAAAACCCACAGGTGGGTCACATAAAAATCACACTGTGGGTGGCATGCCGCATAGCCTGTATTTTGGACAGCCCTACTTTAGTTAAAGAGAATTTAAGTACCATGGTTGGAAAGCTAAAGGATAGGAGTGTGGGAGAATGTATGCTGGAGGGGGGGGCGGGGCTTTCAAATGGTTCATGAAATGATTTGACTTTGCATGATGCTTTGGCCCATGAGGATTATGAGTTCCTGGAGGGTTCTTGAAAAGGGAAAAGGGTATCAAGTGATTGAAATTTGATGTGATTCATGACTCTTGAGTAGTGTATTTCTAATGAGACAGAAGAGGGGAGGGTACTTAATGACTATGAGACAATGCTGGTTATCAAGCAATCAAGCAATCAACCTTTGACTGATAGTACTTTGAGCTTATCAGTCAATCATTTGATTATATTTTGATTGTTATTTTATCAGGTTGATAAAAGGAGTATAATTTGACAAAAGAGATTTAAGCACAAGAAATGGTTAAAACAATAAAAAGATTAAAAGAAGGAGAAGGCTAGGCATCAGTGGATAAATAACACCAGGTGAAGTGGCACAAAGATCTATTATATGAGGGGAAAAGAAGGGAAGGTGTGAACACTGAGTAAATCCTATTCAATAGATTTGGCCCAGAGAGGGATCAAGATCCATTCCCAATTTAGTTTAAAAATCTATTCTACTTTACAGGGAAGTTGGGGGTGGGGGTAGAGAAAGGGAAAGAAAAAGGAAGAAGGGACTGATAAAAGGGAAGATAAAGGTATAAGTAAAAGTAAACTGAAAGTTAAAATTTAAAAGAAAAATTAAAAGTTAAGGGGAACAAAACATTGGTGAGGAGCATTAAGAGGATAGGAAAAAGGAAAGATAATATGAGGGACATAAAAAATTAATAATCTTAACTGTAAATGTGAATGGAATGAACTCCCCCCATAAAATGGAATTGGGTAGCAGAATAGATTAAAAACCAGAATCCTATATTATGTTGTTTGCAAGAAGCACATTTGAAGCAGAAATGTACATAGGGTAAAGATCAAAGCCTGGAGCAAAAACATTATGTTTCAGTTGAAGTAAAAAAAAATCAGGAGTGGCAATCCTAATCTCAGACAAAGCAAAATTAGATTCCATTAAAAGGGATAATAAAGGCAACTATATCTTCTTAAAAGACACTATAGGGAATGAAGTTATATCATTATTAAACATATATGCACCTAGAGACATAGCATCCAAATTCTTAGAGGAGGAGCTAGAGTGAACTGCAAGGAGACATAGACAGAAAAACTAGCAGGGGGACCTCACCCTCACTGTTTTAAAACTGGATAAATCTAGCCACAAAATAAACAAGAAGGGAAATAAGAAGATGAATAAGATCTTTGAAAACAGATTTGATAAAACTCTGGAGAAAACCAAATGGAGATAAAAAATAATATACTATTTTCTCTGCAGTACATGGCTCTTGTACCAAAAACTGACCATGTACTAGGGCATAAAAACCTTACAATTAAATGCAGAAAGGCATAAATAATAGATGCAAACTTTTCAGATCATGATGCAATAAAGATTGAATGTAATAAAGGGCCATGGAAAGATAAATCAAAATTAATTGCAGGTTAAATTTTAAAGAACAAATGGATCAAACAAGAAATCATAGAAATGATCATTCATTTCATCCAAGAAAGTGATAAGGATGAGACATCATACCAAAATTGATGGGTGCAGTCAAAGCAGTTTTTAGGGGAAATTGTATATTTCTAAATGCATGAATAAACTAGAGAAAAAGATCACTGAATTGTGTGTACAACTAAAAAAAAGAACAAATTAAAGAACTCCAATTAAATAAAAAATTATAAATTCTAAAAATCAAGGGAGAGACTAATAAGATTGAAAATAAGAAAACCATTAACCTAATAATTAAAACTGAGTTTTATGGAAAAAACAATAAAATAAATAAGCTTTTGGTTTAATCTGATTAAAAAAAAGAATGAGGAAAACCAAATTACTGGTATCAAAAATGAAAAGGTGACTTCATCACTAACAGGGAGGAAATTAAAGAGATAATTTGAAGTGAAATAGATGAATATTTTAAAAAATATTCAATATAGTATTAGAAATGTTAACTTTAGCAATAAGAGAAGAAAAAAATTGAAGGAATTACAATTGACAATGAAGAAGCAAAACTTTCACTCTTAGTAAATTATATGATGATATATTTAGCAAACCATGGAAAATTATCTAAAAACAGCTTTTTTAATATTTAACAAATTCAGCAAAGTAGCAGCAGATAAAATAAACCGACATAAATCATCAGCCTCTCCATATATGAAACAAAAAACCCAAGAACAAGAAATAGAAAGAGAAGTTCCATGTAAAGTAACTGCAGACAACTTGGAATATATATATTCCAATACTTGGAAATCTATCTCCCAGGACAAACCCAAAAACTGTATGAACAGAATTACAAAACCTTCTCACACAAATAAAGTCATATCTAAACAACTGGAAAAATGTCAATTGCTCATGATTAAGTCAAGAAAATATAATAAAAATGACAATTCTACACAAATTAAATTACTTATTCAGTACCATATCATTCAAACTACCAAATAACTCTTTTACTGAACTAGAACAGATAGTAACAAAATTCAGTTGGAGCAACAAAAGGTCAGGAATCTAGGGATCTGAAAAAAAAATGTAAAGGGAAGGTAGCTTAGCTGTACCATATCTAAAACTATACTATAAAGTGACAGTCATCAAAACTGCCTTGTAAATTGGTTCTTCCCCTTCAATATCAAAGAAGACCCAAACCATATCACTATGTTTGATTACAGTATGTCTGATTGTGACTGATCAGACTAATATGAACTCAGAATGCTCTACCACAGGTTAGTCACAAATAGTCCATGTGAACACCTGGGGTGCTTACTCTCAACTTAGATATGTCAAATTTCCTTTGAAGTGCTTCAATCCTGCCTTCCTCATAGAGAGCAGCACACTCACTGATGAGGGCATGCTATGCAGGTGGTCCTGTGCCAGTGTCTCCCATGCTGTACAGTCAATTCTAAAGTTTTTCAATGAAACCTTCAGGATATCTCAGTGTTACTTCTTCTGACCCCATTGTGAGTCCTTGCCCTGCTTGAGTTCTCCCTTAAATCTAATTCCTCATACAGAAAATGTCTAATCTGTAAACACATTAAACACAAGTGTATATGTACAATATTCACCAAACTGTTCACTGCTGAGGGGAGGAAGTTGGGAAGGAAAGGTGGAAGTGTACATCTGGCATTCTAACAAGTGTCCAGTCCACTGTAGTTGCATTCTCTGAAGTAGGTTGTAATCCTAAGTAGTTTAGCTAGATAAAGGACCACATTGTTTGTTATCTTCTCCTGCCAGGTGATCTTCAGAATCTTCCTAAGACTATTGTAATGAATGTGATTCAATTTCTGTTACCTCTCCTACACTTTTTTCAGAGTTTCCCAAATACCAAGCCCACTCTGTCAATGCTAGTGTCAACTTCATTGTCAATGTGTACCTCCTTGGAAAAGACACTGTCAAAGTAAGTGAACTTGTCCCCAGTACTCAAAACTTCTCCATTTGTGGTAATCAATGGTTCCAAATATGGATGATGTGGTGCTGGCTGATGGAGCACCTGGGCTTTCTTGATGTTAATTGTTAGACCATAATGAGCACAAGCAGCAGAGAATCAATCCATGCTTTGTTGCAACTCAGCTTTAGAGGCTGCATTGAGTGTCAGAGGATTAGGATAGGTTCAAAACAAATAATAGTAATAGTGCTACAATAATCTACTATTTGACAAACCCAAAGACATCAGCTTCCGGGATAAAAGTTCACTATTTGACAAAAATTGTTGTGAAAACTGGAAAATAGTGTGGCAAAAACTAGGCCTAGACCCTCTTCTCACACTTTATACCAAAATAAGGTCGAAATGGATACAGAATTTAGACATAAAGAGTGATACCATAGATCAATTAATAGAGAAAGAAATACTCTATTTGTCAGATCTATGGAAAGGGGAAAAATTTATGACCAAACAAGAAATATACTACATTATGTATATTGCGAAATGGATGGCTTGACTATATTAGACTAAATAATTTTTGCTAATGAACTAATAAAACCAATGCTGCCAAGATTAGAAGGAAAGCCGAAAGTTGTGAAACAATTTTCACAGCTAGGGGTTCTAATGAAGGTCTCATTTCTAAAACAGATAAAGAATTGAATCAAATGTATAAGGTTACAAGTCACTCCCCAGTTGCTAAATGGTTAAAGGATATGGACAAATAATTTTCAAATGAAGAAATTAAAGCTATATATAATCAGATGAAAAAATGCTCAAATCCTTATTGATTTGAGAAATGCAAATTAAAACAAGTTTGAGATAACACCTCACACCTATCAGATTAGCTAAATGACAAAAAGAGAAAATGATCAATGTTGAAGAGGTTGTGGGAGGATTGGGACATTGATTACACTGTTGGTGGAGTTGTGAACTAATCCACCTATTCTGGAGAGCAATATGGAACTAAGCCCAAAGAGCAATAAAGCTGATCATTCCCTTTGACCCAATAATACCAATACTAGGCCTATATCTGGAAGAAATCATAAAATGGGAAAAGTCCCATGTGTTCCAAAATATTTATAGCAGTTCTTTTTGTAGTGGTGAAGAATTGGAAATTGAGGGGATGTCCATCAATTTGGGAATGGTTGAACAAGTTATGTTATATGAATGTTAGTTAAATTGTTCAATAAGAAACCATTGATGGTCCAACCCTAGAGAATCATGGAGAAATTACAGGAACCGATGCTGAGAAAAGGGAGCAGAACTAACAGAACATTGTCCACATTGACAACAACATTGTGAGTTGATCAACCAAAATGAATGCAGCACCACTCAGCAGTTCAGAGTACTAGGACAACCCTGGGAAATCTGCTAAGGACAACACCATCCACATCCAGAAGAGGAAAAGCAAAATAAAACACAACACCCTATAGAATCTAAATGAATACTGTGTTGACTGTTTAAAAATTTCGCTTGTGTTTTTCTTTCCTATCTCGTGGTTTTCTTTCTTTTCCCTTAGATCTAATTCCTCATATAGAAAATATCTAATCTGTAACACATTAAACACAAATGTTCACCAAACTGTTCACTGCTGAGGAGAGGGAGTTGGGAAGGAAAGGTAGAAGGAAATTATGTAACTTAAAAACATGCGTATGCATGTGGATGAATGTTGAAAAACTTTCATAACATAGAATTGGAAAAATGAATTAAAATATCAATTGGGGGGAAAAAAAGATTTACAAGATGGAGTTTACCCAAAGTAGTCCTGGAACAATAAACCAACCCTCCCCAAAATCCCTAATCAATTCAGCTAGCTCAGTGCTCTGGCAACAGGTATTCCAAGTGACTTAGGGTCTATTTCTCTGATTAGCACATTTTCACCCAATCAAAATTTTCTCATTTTCCCCTCTTTGGTTTTGTGCTGCTTTATAAAGAAAGTAAAAATGAACGGAAGCAAAAATGTCTTCAAAAGGGGATTATGACTATTTTCCAAATTTAACTTGCCTTTAGGGTCAAAATACCATACATGCTGAAACTATATTTCTTTTCCTACTCATAGAGGGCTTGCTCCTTTTTAAGTAATTTATAGGACCTCCTTCCCATACCATAAATCCCATCAATTAAAGGCCTTTCCTAGTTAAATATGAGACAGAACGTTAATAACATTGTGTTCTCTGAATATTTTAAATTTCATAGGTTTTGTTTTTAACATTATGAATATTTACAGATTACCTACTTCGAATGTAGGTACTTATCCCCTTAGCTTTCAGTCTCTTTTAACAAAGTAAAACAAGTTCAAATTTAATAATTAAATGACTTCTTCCGAAAGGGTATATAAAATTCCATGTCTGTAGCACCCTCCACCTTTCTATCTTTTTAGATTGACTAAAAAAAAGCATTTTTCCCCATTCAGCCTCTATTCCATTGCAAAAAAATGTGGAAAAATAACTTCCTGGTAAAATATGCATAATTAAATAGAACATATTCTGTAAATAACTGTTTACAAAAATATATATTTTTCATTACACATCCTAAATCGATCATCTCACTCAATAATTGCATATTTCATCATTTGTCTTCTAGAATCATAAATGATTATGTTGATCATAGATCTTACAGATTTCATAGTTGTTTATCTTTACAATATTATTATATAAATTGTTCTACTGGTTTTGCTCTTCTCAAATTAATAAGATTTTATGTCTTCAAAACTGGTCATTTTATAGTATTGATGTTTTATTATAAATTGCTTTTCTGACTCCACTCACTTTATTATGCTACATTTTATATCTTTTTGATTTCTTAACAGCATTATATTATGCTATCATATTTATATACCATAACCTATTCAGTCATACCACAATTGTAGCTACCCATCCCGCTTGCTTCCAGGTATTTGCTATTACAAAAAGAGCTACTATAATTTTCTTTTGTACATATAGGACCTTTTTTCTTCCTTTAATATTTTTTGGATCTAAACTCAACAGAGTTTTGTGGCAAAGAGCAAATAATTTTTTTCTGTGTAATTCCAAATTGCTCTTCAGATTGTTTGTACACGCTTATAGGTTCACTGAGTATATCAATATATCTCTTTTCAAACAGTCCTCAATATTTACCATTTTTCTGTTTTGTCATCTTTGCTATTGTAAGGGATATGTGGTAAAATTTCAGAATGGCTTTAATTTGAATATCTCTGATTGGTTGGGATTTGGAGAATTTTCATAAGGTTATTTCAACCCTTGAAACCTAGCTGTTTATAACCTTAGACCATTTATCATTTGAGGAATTGCTCTTATTCTTATGGATTTGAATCAATTTCTTATTTATTTTGGAAATGATATCTTTATCATAGAAACTTGCTATAAAGATTTCCCCCAGTTAAATATTTCTCTTTTAATCTTAACTTTGTTGGATTTGTGCAAAAACTTCTAAATTTTATACAATCAAAATCCAGTTTATCTTTTGTGATTTTCTCTACTTTTTTGTTTGGACATGAACTTTTCCTTTGTTTTTCTTTTTTATTTAAGGAAGTGGGGTTAAGTGACTTGCCCAAGGTCATACAGGTAGTCCATTATTAAATGTCTGAGTCCAAATTTGAACTCAGGTACTCCTGACTCCAGGGCCAGTGCTCTATACACTGTGCCACCTAGGCTGCCCGTGAACTTTTTCTTGATCTGAGAAAGTAATTTTTTTCTGTTTCGCTAATTGGTTTATCATGTGACCACTTATAACAAAGCATAAATCTATTTGGCACTTTTCATTATATAATGCATGAGGAATTGGTGTAAATCTAATTTCTTCCTTTCTACTATCCAGTTTTCTCAACAGTTTTGTCAAATAGCGAGTCTTTATCCTATTGTCTGGTGTCTTCATATTTATCAAACATTAGGATACTAGATGTTTTGGTTTTTTATATTATATGCTTAATTTATTCCACTGATTTTTCTGGGTTTTTTTAATCCAATACCAAATTGTTATATACAAACTATAATTATAGTTTTAAATCTTGCACTTTGGGGTTCACCTAATTCTCGTTTCTATTTCATTATTTCTTGAGATTCTTGACCATTTTTTCTTCCACATGAATTTCATTATAATTTTAGTTCTACAAAGTACAGTCTCCTAGATTGATCATTATAAAGGGAAATGTTCGTACAACGTCTTGCATATTTAAAAAAGTTTTTTTGAAAAGTCACACCTTGCTTGGATTATATTTTTCTTCTTTTGGTGATCCATTTATTGAAAGCTTAACCATAATTATAGGGTCAGCCACACTTGGGAGTAGTATTTAGTATTTACTTATGGAGAGATATGTTCTTCACCTTTGAAGTGTCCCTAGGGTCTCAGGATCATCTTATTTGTAGGATTTAGTTTTTTCTAGTCCCATTACCACAGAGCACTTTTAAACTAGGACCAATGCTTTTAAAATTCACCATAGTTTTCTTCTTTTGAAAGTTTTGATTTCCCTCCTGAAGTTGGATCAGGGAATGAAAAAAATTAGGTGAGAATGAAAAGGGTCATTTTAATGAACTCCATATTGATGTAGGGTGAATCCTATATTATGCATTTAGAAGAGACAGATGAGAAAAGTGAAGCCTAGAACCTGAAGTGCCCTAACGTAGTGAAGCTCATCCAGAAGTGGGTCAGTCTTTGGAGTTTTATCACAGTATATTTTCATGGTCATTCTGGTATATTTTCAATAGTCTTAAAATAACTCTCAACTTCCACTGATTTTGTCTAGACTATTTTTCCTTTTGAAAAGAATGTAACGAAACTTGAAAAACACCTGTTATCAAGGAGATTAAAGAACACTCTGGTCTTCCAATGAATCTATGATCACATTGGTGAAATGCTCATCCCAGTGATGCCTATCATGATCCAACAATATGTTGTACATGTTATCTTATAACCCACCATGAGTAATCTACCTAAAATTCCAGAAGCCTTTGTTACATTTTCTCAACATTGCAAAACACCATCATAGCTCATGGATTGCCCATTATTTCTCCTTTACTGTCACCATTTGATTATTTTTTTCAGACTTTGGTAGTATCGTTTATACTACTGTATATTTCTCATTTGTAATGTGCATCAGTCTTGCTTATACTTACCACATGTTTGTCCAATATTCTTTTTTTTAAGTTTTGTTCAAGGCAATGGGGTTAAGTGACTTGCCCAAAATCACACAACTCGGTAATTGTCGAGTGTCTTAGGTAAGATTTGAACTCAGGTCCTCCTAACTCTAGGGTCAGTTCTCTATTAGCATTACCATATAACCATCCCTCCATTATTCTTAATGGAACCCTGTACTCCAATTGTTCCATGACATAATATTCCTTGAGTTTCATCCATACATTACCAGAAAAGCATTGGTTTTAGAATGATGGGCTTTTGGTTTAAGTAAAAGTTGGCATCATTAAAAGAACTGATTCAGTTCCTATACTAATATAGCCAATTCTGTACCCAACTTGTTGTGAGCCTGATGCACTTTGCACATACAGTATTTGTATTATATACATATTACATGAATAAATATATGTGCTTTACATATGTAAATATATATTACTATATTTATGTATATATAATATATAAATCTATTTGGTACTGATATCATCATAATTATTATAGACCTGGACATAGATAGAGATGATACATAGAGATATAAATATAGATCTAGTCATTTACCTAGCTATAGGTTTAAGTATAGAGACAGAAAGACTGATGTATAATCTTTTAGTTGTCTATAGAACTGTATATCAGAAAATAGCCATTCTTTATGCTTTTTAGATTTTTTTTCTATTTGAATAGTTAGGAAGAACTATTTTAACTGATTAGAACTCTAAGATTAGAAAGCTATTTCATTCTCTAGGTCCTGATATAAGCAAAACAATACCACTTGTAAAAAGAAGAATCAGGACAAATACATCACCTCCATGAAATCTCTCTTCCTTTTGGATAGCTCTTTGAAAGTAGTGATTTTTTTTATTTTATCTCACTTGATTTTAATAATTAGAGATTTATTGCACAATTTATTATTGCCTCTTTCAAGAAATCCTTCATGATTTGACATATTTCTGGAAAAAAAAGTCTTTTAAGAGATATCTTGCTCTATTGAGTCAAATGCTCTTTTATAATTAATGAAGAATACCTAAATTAGGATCTTGCTTTTGCCTCACATTTTAGTCAATTTTGTGACTGTAAATATGTGGTCTTCTCTGTGCCATAAATTTTGAAAGTCTTCCTGTTCTCTTTCTCTATTCTTGTTGGACAGGAAAGTAGCAGTTTGCATTGCAATAGAATTGTACTATAAGGTAAGCACCTTGAGGGCAGGAACTGTTGGTTTTGTTTCATATTTTCAATGCCTATGGTAGTTCAGGAATCTAAGAGGCATTTAACAAATCCTTTATGAATACAACCATGAGTCCATAGTTACTGATATTTTCTGTTACCTTTTTTCAGAAATATCTGATTTCTGAAGGTCTGATATTTTATCCAGGCCTTTGTTATATTTTCTTTCTTAAAATTTAATAGAAAACAATTCTTCCTACTACTATTATTATTGCTTTTTTTCCAGCCTCTGTAGGAGCAACAACTTGGTTTGGTTTTTGGTTTTCTTTTTTTTTTCATTTTGGATTGCTTCAGTGACATTTCCACATTCCTATGTAGTATGTCTAGGACAATGATGTTAGAATCTAAATGAAATGGCTTTACTGTCTTTGATGGTAACAAAACAGCTTATTCCAAAAATATTTACAGTTCTTTCCTTCTGTTTATTGTCCTTTAAGTGCTGTCCTTAAAAGCCCTTAGGATGACTTTGCTTAGTTACATCTTGGCATCTGTTTTTCCTTTCATTTCTTCTCATTGTTTTACGAGGCAATATTAGGTAGCATAGTGAATCACAAGCTAGATTGGCAGGACAGAATGCTGAGTTGAATTCAGCTGTAGATATTTATTAACAACATTACCTTGGGAAATCCCAATTTTTCTCAACTTTGGTTTCCTCATCTGTTGTGACAATCAAATGAGATTTTATATCTATATATGTTTGCACACACACACACACACACACACACATACACACACACATATATAATATAAAACTTTGCTAATCTTAAAGCACTATATTATATACATGTTATCATCATAAGTATAATTATTATAATTCCAGAAGATTTTAAAACTTAATTATCTTCTAAACTGGTGTTGATCTTCATTTTTATAACTCTCCACTTGGCCAGATCAGAGATCAAGTGTATGTTGGCAGAGTAATTACAAAGTCTCGTCATAACAATTATTTTATACCATATCAGCTTTAGGAAATGATTATAATCTAGTGATAAAGTCACTCCTGTCAATCCTTTCACCTTTAAATAGGTTGGATTGCATGTAATATCTTTCTCTTTTTTTCAATTTTATCAATTTTTATTTTCATTAAACAAATTAGTGGTATAAACATCAAGTTTACAGTACATTAAAAAATCATTTGCTTTTTAAAAAAGAAATTAGTTATGCGACATATCCCTCTCCCCAAGTATAATTTACCATCTCATGTTGATTTTATCTGATTAATATCTTTTGTAATTGCCTCCTTCTCTTCCCTGACACTACCACCACACAATTTTAACATCTCATGTATAAACTATTACAATTGTCTGCTGCTTTGTCTCCCTGTCAAAGTTTCTCCCCAATAATATTATATTTTCCATTTAACTTTTAAAGTGATTTTCCAAAAAAGGAGATCTTGATTATATCCTGTTCCCCATCCCCACGCAATAAACTCAAGTAGCTCCCTATCACTTCCAAGAAAAAATATAAAGTGTTCTTTTTGGCTTTCAAAGCCCTTCACAAACCACTTTTACTACCATCTTTCTGTTCTTTTTACACCTTACTTGCCTTCATATACTCCACTGATGTTCAATTTAGCCAAGAAAAGCCAGAGAGGGAATGTTTTGTTTGTGGAATAGACAAGAGACCAGTGCTACTGGATCTTAGATCAAAGAGTACGATTAGTTAGGTAGTAAGATATAAGACTGAAAAGGTAAGAGGGATCTAGTTATGAAGGGTTTTGAATTTGGAACAGACCATTAAGAATTAATGTTTAATATTAACATGGAGAACAATTTATAGTGATTTGTCCAAAGAATCCGTGATATTTTACATTTTATCAATAATTTCAAAACTCTGAAGGGTCATACAGAATTTGAAAGCTGGGAAGATCAGCAATCCCACCTAGTCCAATCCACACACTCCAAAAGAACATACATTACAATGTGCTGCCAAGAAGGAATTAAGTCTTTGCTTGACGATATTCAAGGAGGGCAAACCCACTACCTCCTGAAGTTTTTCTACTCTAATTCTTAGGAAATTGCAGTTTACCCCCCCCCTTTTTTATCAAGCTTCAATTTCATTATTTGCAAATGATTTTCATCAGAAAGAACAGAACAAAAATAGATAAAAAGGAATTAAAACTCATGAAATTTTGAATGTTCTACCCATTGTTATTAGTTCATCTCTTTGGGGTCAGAGTAATTGTCATTTCTTCCTTTCTATGACATACTTTCATGAGATGACTCCACATCTCTCTTGAGCCTTTTCTTCTTCAATCTGATGTAACATAAAAGAGTATCACACTTGCTTTACTTGGCTTCAGGGATCAGAACCAGAAGGAATATACAGAATGAACGAAGTGAACAAATTTCCTAAGAATTTTAACTATCCAAAAGTAGAATGCATCAGCTAAGCAGAAAGTGGGGTTCCCCTCAGTGGAATTGCAACAAGGATTGACAGGCTATTCAGGGGGTTTTTTATTTAGGTGATTTTGAGCTCTCTTCCATTTCTGAAATTCTGTGAACCCTTTCCCCAAGGAGCTATACCATTCATGCCTTGAGACAACCTGAACACAATAATTATTTCACATTCTTTTAGTATTTTTTATTTATTTTATTTTAATTGATGGAATAAAATAAGATTCTCATGACATAGTATAAGAAAAATATGATTACATATAAAACTGTAAAGTTATTTTGTACAACGTGCTATTCATTTTAAATATATAATAAAGTTATCGTTTAATTTTTTTCTTTTTTCTCCGTCCCACCACCCTAGAAATGGCTACCATTAGACATGTGGATATGTAAAATAATTCCATTCATTAGTTGTTTTTCTGGATGCAGATAGCATCTTCCTTTTTACATCCTTTGTAGTTAATTTGAATAATTATAAAAAGTAAAAATGACATTCATTCGAAGTTGTTCTTTAAAAATGTAGTTGTTTTTATATACAATTATTTCACATTCTACAAGCAATGAGACATTCGCCTACAAATAATGCAGAATCATAAGGTCATAGAATCATAGAATGTATATAACCAAGAATGATCAGTTTGAGTTTACTGTTTTCCTCATTGGGGATACTATAGGGATATCAATGTAGCCTGAAATTGCATGAGACATTGTGTCCCCAAATGAAAATTATCTTGATAAGCCCACCCCAAGGGAAGCTGAATTCTAGGTATCTTCTTAGGTTCTATTTTTATTATTATTGTGTTTTTTAAGTCTTATCTGACTCTCAATGGCTCCATTTGGTGTTTTCTTGGCAAAATATTTGGCAAAGATGCCATTCCTTCTCCCGCTCATTATACATATGAGATCTTCTTAGATATTCATGATCAAATGGTGACTGATCTTCTAGGTTTGTGGAATTTGAGAAAAGGTAAGAAATAGGTAACGTGTAAGAAAACAGAAGGAAGGCTACAAAGTTAGATCATTTGCACAGGAAGGATAACTCAGATGACAAGGACTTGTAAACTGTGCTATTGCCGAAGGGAAGAGTTAAAGATGTTCCTTCACGATTGGCAATGCCAATCTCCTCCTCAGGAAGCTTCAGTGACTCCCTATTACTTCTAGTATAAATTTTTAGTTTGGTATTTGAAGTCCATCAAAATATGACTCTAACTTATCTTTCCAGTTTGGTTATACAATTCACTTCACTGACCCATACACACAGAGAGCTGTCTTTGGAGACAATTAGAATTATATTCAAGTGTCACCTCTAGGTGACTGGATATTATGAAATTCAGATAGAAATAGGGGGCAGGAAACTGTACATAAGGATCTCGGAAGGCCTCATAGTGACTTAGAAAAAGCTCACATTATCATTATCTATGTTCAGTTATATTTTTAAAAATATTTCCCAATTATATTTTAATCTAGTTCCTGCTAATATTACAATTCCAGGGACTGAATAATTGACACATATGCCCTTTGGAACTTTTTAAGATTCTGAAGGTGTTGACTTGAATTGGTAGAGAAGTATTTTCACTTGGAGTTACTTATGTCAATAGCTGGACAAGTTTAGTACCTCTTCCAATCCCTATTACCTGTACGCCCTCTTTATTCCACTCAAATTGATCTTTTAGTTTTAGGTTTCCCTTATATGATATTCCATCTCTCATCTCTATGTCTCTTTCCAGGTTGTCTCTTTATTTGCAAGGTTCTAACCCCACCTCCATGTTTTGGAAGTGCTAGTCCCCATCAAGGATTAGCTCAAGTGCCTTTTCCTACAAAACACCTTCCCTCCTTGATTCATTCCAGTTGTGAGATTCCTCTTTCTGAAATTATGGTTTTTTATGTTTACATTTTGTATTTATTTTTCTGGCCATATCCTTCCAACCCCAGTGTCTGTCACCCCAATAGAATGTAAACACCTTAAGATTTGTGACTATTTCAACTTTATCTTTGTATCTTCAGTGCTTGGCACACAGTAGATATTTAACAAATGCTCATTATATTATTGAATCTGGGAAGGCCATGGCTTAAAACTTGTAGGCCCCCTAAATGGATTACATTGAAAAAGGCTTATAAGGACTCTTGGACCAGAGCTTTCTCTTACAAAACATTATGATGAGTTAAGTGTAAATGAATCAGAAACATAAGGATTGAATTTCCCTTGAAATACACATCGACTGATGAACCAAGGGAAAATTTTCCACCCAATGCCTTAAGGAAGAACTGGAATGTGATGCCAAAGGATGACGACCTATTTTTCCAGGGCTTAAACACCATCTGAGCCGCCCTCTGCCCCTTGGGCCCCGACTTCTGATCAGGGATTTGACACAAAGGTTGTTGTCCAAACCAAAAATCATGCTTTCCGCTTCTACCCATTCCCTGAATTAAGGCAGTCATCCTGGGTCAAATCTTTCTTCCAATTAAAGAAAGGGAGAATGAGCCAAGAGACAAATAGCAAAAGACAGCAAAGCTACAGGGAGAAGGGCTAAGCTTAATTCTTAAGCTCTGATGAGCCTTGGCTCAAAGGACTTACTGTGTGTGGCTTTTCCTAGTCCCCAAGTACCAAAATTATGCTCTCAACTCTAAGCTGTAGAACTTTCCTTCCTTTAATGGAGTGTATTTTTGACGCAATAACTCTCTAGGCTTGTTGGTTCACTTGAATAATTCCATTAAGAGGGAGGGGCTTAAAAACTCAGAAGAAATGAGTCTTGTCCTTCCAATATTAAAAATGGGTGTGGAGGCTGAGGAACAAAGTTGAAGGTTGGCCGCTGTATGAACTCTGGCAACCCCAGACATATATTGATGATAGAGGATATAATAAATAAATGAAATTTGATCAGAGCAGAATATAGTGGAACTACTTAGTCTTCCTATATTTTCTATCCTCCAATTGACTCTGCAATTTTAGTGACACTGGTCATCTTGCTATTGCTTTCACAGGGTACTTCACTTTCTGTCACAATGCTCGGAATGTTCTACCTCCTCACCTGTGGAACCTTGCCTTCCTGGTTCCTTTAAGACTTATCTCAAATCTCATATTTTCCAGGAATGTAGAAACTTTCTTAACTTTCTTAAACATCTCCTCTTGTATCCTTTTTCCATTCTTAAAGGAGAGACCAGTGTCCCTCCCAGGAGACCAGATCCTTATCCTGTTTCTCCTTTTACCTCTCTGGCACCTACTTCTCAGCTTTCTATTTAAATCATGTCAACAGTGATCTGAAGTTAGCTCAAATTGCTTTCTAGAGTTGAATATAAAATTTTCAGTGTATTTACTTCTAAGAAGTAAACAACACAAGTCAGGATGAGATTTGCTGTTTTGTTGATTGTCTAAACCTAGGTTTAGTGAACTTTGAGTTGACTGGGCCTCTGTTTTTTTGGCATGAGACTGTAATTTAAGCATGATTTTGACATTTTATGTTGGATTTGGTCCTCAGGCTATAATTTGTCAAAGTTTTGGTTTAGACTTAAGAAAATGGTAAAGAAAATGTAATAATGAAGATTAAACTTAAAAGTCTGTTGCTAAACTATATCAAACATAATACTTAGAATAAAGACCAGAACAGTCAGACAGTAAGGCAGTAAGCACTGATTAAATGCTGACTACATATTAGGAACTATGATAAGCACTGGAGAGAAAAAGAATGGCCAAGTCACAGTCCCTGACTTCTAGGAGCCCACATTCTGATGGGGGAAATGATGTCCAAAAAATTGTATATACAAAATTTATACCATGCAAATAGAAGGTAATCTCAAAAGAAAAGAACTGGGGTAGAGTTGGGTAAGTGAAAAGGTTCAGAAAGGTAGAAGGAGAACCAGGAAAAGCATCTGGTCTCTTGGGAGGGACATTAGTTTCTCCTCTAAGAATGGAAAAAAGTATCTAAGAGGAGATGATTAAGAAAGTAAAACCTTCAGAGAGGTCAAAGATATGAGGATTGAGAAAAGATCACAATTTTAGTAGTTCAAAGATTAATGTTAACCTTAGAGAGAGAAATTTTAATAATAGTGGGTTGGAAAAGTGAAGAGTTGAAATGTGACAATAAGTTATTGGGGTTAGTAAGGCATAAGGATGTAAAAGCAGCAAGAGTGGGCAACTCTTACTTGGAAGTGAAAGGGAGAAGAAATATCTTGAGGGTTTGGTATGGCCAATGGAAGGTCTTTGGAAAGTGGAAGAGACTTGGGTATACTTGTATACCCTACCAGAGGAGCTAGTCAAAAAAGGGAGAGATTAAAGATGAGAACTGGAGAAGGAATTATTGCTGGGTTGAGCTCCTAGAAGTTACAGTACATATTTTGAATGTGGATGAATTTTGCATATGTAGTTAATCTAGAAATAAGGGGAATTGTCTTAAGAAGGGGAGCCCCCTAAAATTTGTATTTTACAGAAAACATTGTGTATTATGGGTTCAAGGACAATTTATTTGAGGCACAGAAGGTAAAACTCCCTGGTGATAATCCAACAAAGGAATAGAAACATAAGAGTGGTGGTTGTATGAGAACCAAAAATAAATGTCCGAATGCATAATCCCTTTGAGACTCTAAGCTTAAATGGATGGTATGAAGGAAGTTCACATTTATACTAAAATAATTATAGCAGAACTTTTTTATAGTGTGTAAGATTTAGAAACAAAGTAGATATCCATCAATTGGACAATGGCTAAACAATAGTGAAATATTATTGTGCTATAAGAAATGAGAAATATGAGGAATAAAGAAAAACTTAGGAAGATATGAATGAACCGATGAAAGGTAAAGTAAGTAGAACCAAGTAAATAATAAACACAAAGACCATAACTTTGTAAGTGAAAGAAATAAAGCAAAATCAAATGCTTTGTTATTATAATGACCAATGTTAGTTGAGAAGAATAGATTAGTAGATTGTGAATGAATGTAGAATGCTACAGACCTGTCAGACATAAATAATGCAATGATTGGTTTTGCATGATTTCCATTTAAATTAAGTTAGGAAGATTCTGAAGATCACCTGGCAGGAGCTAAACTGCCTTTCTCAAGCTAAATTGCCTAGTATTCCAAAATTACTACAGAGAGTACAACTATGATGGCCTGGACACACGTTAGATAATCAAAAATTAACTTGCCAAAAAGACTGTTTTACAGAAAAGTAACACGGGGCAAGCACTCACAACAGGGTCAGAAGAAGCGATACTGGGGCACACTGTAGGTCTTTCTTGAAAACTTTTAGAATTGATTGTACAGTATGGGAGACACTGGCACAGGACTGTCCAGCATGGCATGTCTTCATCAATGAGGGTGCTGTATGCTATGAGTAATGTAGAATTGAAGCAATTCAAAGGAAGTGTGATAAACATACGTTTAGAGAAAGCACCCCAGGTGTTCACATGGACTACTTGTGCCTGACCTTTGGTAGAGCATTCCTAGCTCATATTGGTCTGATCAAACACAGTCTGATATACTGTAATTTGTCTGAAACATAGTGATGTCATTTTGGTCTTCTTTGATAACAAAGGACAAGAACCAACCAACCAGCTATGCTGTGTTTAAATCAATTCTAGTCCTATCACAATGTCAAATCCCTTTCCCAGTTCCAAAATTGCACAATTCAATCTGACTCATTGTTATTTTCATTCCTCTCTCAACTCTCGTTTATCTGTTCATATCCTGAAATGTTCATCAATGAAATTGCTCACTAGTCTCAGGTACATGATTTTCCATTCTTAGGAGCCATCATGAGGCATGTGAAATTGTTGTCTTGTGGGTAAACTCTTTGACTATTCCCTGTTCCTCAAATCCCACATTCTTCAAGCTTTCCTAGTCTTCATGCCTTCCCTTTGAGACTAATCCTACTTTATCCTATATATAATTTGTTTATATTTAGTTGTTTGCAAATTGTCTCTACCGCTATACTATGAGCTCTTTAAGTATGGGGGATGCTTTTTGCCTTTTTTTTCATCTCCCCAGAGCTTACCACAATAATTTGGCATATAGTATGAACTTAACAAATGACCAACTGGCTACAAACCCTCATTTCAAACCATATATAATATATATATATATATATATATATATATATATATATATATATTTGTAAATATTTTGTATCACACCTTTGATTTCCACCTTCTTCCAGAATTATTTGAAAATATGAACAAATTGAAATGTTTTACTCTATAAAAATGGCATGCTGCAAATGAAGTAGTTCCTTCTGTTCTTAAGTTGCTCTTCCTAAATCACTATCGATAACTCTGGACAACTGAAAGAATGTACATCTCATATCATCTAAGTAAACTTATGGAGCTCTGCTTCAAGAGGTAGCACAGATGGGAAATATAGTGGAAAAGAAAAATTAATCAGCTTGCAAATGTTAGCTCTCAGAAGGGTCCTTTAAATTTAATATATGCCAGATACCACAATTTTGGTCTCTTATATGCATGCCTAAGTGGAAGGGAAGAATTCAAAATGTAATTATTGACCTTTGCACACAAAATCATCATAGTCAAACCTTTTTTAAGCTCAAGACCCCAGGCAACTACAGTATAACCTAGTGTATTATTTCCATCTAAAACCACACAATATAGAGGAAAACCCTTACAATTATAGTAACATGGGGAAATATAAACTCATAGGATTCTGCTAAAAAAAGTCCGTTCTCAATTTATCTTGTTTTCTTTCTTATCAACAGTCAGTTCCACAGTTCTAAAGATGCCGAGTTTCTTTAACTTCACCACTTTGTTTATGTGTATTCTCAAAGTGAGACTTTCGTATTGTCATTAGAGTTATTGGCAAAAGCTACTATCTTTCTACACTCATAGCTTAATTGTTTACTTCTGTGAGAGTGGTAATCTGCAAAGGATTTTAGAAATGTAACTACCACAATAGTTCACAGATGAAAAAATAAAAACGTAGGAAATCACTTATCCAAAGGGGAAAATGCGTTCTTCTACAACTTTTTTCTTGGTATATTTGTCAGACTAGATACTTCATTGACAAAATAGGAGTCTGACTTAATAGGACTCTTTTGCTCTTAGTAATACAATGCTAAATTTTTTTGCAAAATAATGTCAATTTTTCTTTACTGAATGACATTTGTGATCCATCAGTGATGTTTTAATTTTGCAGAAATATAATTTTTCCTATCTTTCTTCTACTAAATTCACCCTCAGAAGGATTGGCCTTGCTTCCTTTCCACCCAGTGTCCCTGTATTTTTCTACTTCTTTAATCACTTTGCTGTTTACCTTCAACATTGGGTTTGCAACAGTATTCATTGCAGAAACATTTAGTCTTGGAAAGGTTCACCTTCCACTTAACGTACTGTGACAGCAATTGCAATTCTCATACTCTATTTTCCATCTCTTAAGAATCATTTTAAAATATAATTCAGTTGTCACAAAGAGATGCATCAATTTTACGCCATCCATATTGATTTCTGTTCCTGGTTAAGTTTCTCCACCCTTGATTACAGAGAATGGTCTTTGTTTGGCATCTGTGTCCTCTTCCTTGATTCCTCCAAATAGATTTATGTGGCATGAATTGTTGAATGACATAATTCCTGTTATATGGTTGAACCAGATGGTATATAGTACTTTCCTATGTTCCAATTTTGTTAAGTTATGTGAAAGATGGCATTCCCTTCTCTTGGATCTATTTTTTTCTTGCAATTAAGAATATAAAGTAGAATGGAATTTACTAGTTCTGCCAGGTCATAGAGAGAAAAAATATGGTTAAAAATTGGGTCCTTAGAGTAAATCTTGCTTATTCTTTTCTTTCTCGATAGTCAGAGACAACTAATGAATATTGCCCTAGACCCAGAGGCAGGAAGACCTGAGATTAAATCCAGTCTCAGACACTTAATAACTGTGTTACCCTGGCAAGTTACTTTGCCTTGTTTCTTTTTTTTTTAGATTTTTTTCAAGGCAATGGGGGTTAAATGACTTGCCCAAGGCCACACAGCTAAGTAATTATTAAGTGTCTGAGATCAGATTTGAACCCAGGTACTCCTGACTCCAAGGCCAGTGCTCTATCCACTGTACCACCTAGCCACCCCCCTTAATTTCCTGAAATGTAAAATAGATATAATAATGATGCCTACCTCACAGGATTGTTGTGAGGATCAAATAAGATAGTATCTATATAAAATGCTTAGAAAAGATCCTGACACATTATATAGATGCCATATAAATGCTTATTTCCTTCCTTCCAATCTATAAATCTTTCTTAATGTGATTAAGCATGATTTTAGTGAAGACTTTGTGAAAACAAAATATCTGGTCAGTATTGTTGAAGTTCTTCTGAGATTGCTTTATGAAATCAAATCTTTTTTTTTGCTCCGGTAGAATTCATTTTTGTTCCCCCCCTCCACTTTTGAAAGCAATGCTTCTGTACAGCTACTGAATTGTTATACCCAAAATACAGATCAGACAATGTCTTTTCTCAGAAATCTTCAGGGGCTCCATTACTTATAAGATACAAAATTCTCAGCTTGGCATTTAAATTCTTCCACAATGAAATTCTCTCTTCCCTCACCAATCTCATTTTCTATTAGACCCCCCTCACTTCCTCTTCAGTCTCCAGTCATCCTGCCCTGCTTACTTTTTCCCTTACATGATATCCCATTTTTCCATCATCATGGTTGTACAAAGGCAGTCCCCCATGTCCAGAGTGTACTCCATCCTCACCTCTTTCCTGTAAAGGTAGTTGCCTTCAAGCCATAGTCTAATTCTGTACCCCTTCTCCCTTCTCTTCCCAGTTGTTAGGTCTTTTTCCCCTCAAAATTACGTTGTATAATTTTATATTTACTTTGTAATTACCTCTCAACTACATCTTCTCCTTTCTTCCCCTTAACAACATCCACATTCCCATTCCCATTTTCCTGGATTACATTGTAGCTCTATAAAAAAAAACTATATAAAAATCTTTCCTCTCCATTCTTTTCTCTCCACAATTCACCCTTCAAATACTCCTCTGACAACATATTCTTTTTTATCCAAAGATTATGTCATGCTATTCCTTCTCTCAAGAATCTCTAGGGATTCCCTGCTGTTTCCCTAATCAAGTACAAACTCATCTGCCTGGTATTTATGACCTTCTATGACCTGATGCCACCATCTCTTTCCCATCTTATCTCATATTATTTTCTTCCATGAACTCTATATCCTAACTCAAGTGAACAGCAATCTGATTCCTGAATGCATTCTGCATTTTTATCCTTTCTTGCCTTTACTCTCCCTCACACCTGATTTCAAGGAGATTAAAGAACACTCTGGTCTTCCAATGAATCTATGATCACATTGGTGAAATGCTCATCCCAGTGATGCCTATCATGATCCAACAATATGTTGTACATCAAGTGAACAGCAATCTGATTCCTGAATGCATTCTGCATTTTTATCCTTTCTTGCCTTTACTCTCCCTCACACCTGATTTCCATGACATAAATATTCCTTGAGTTTCATCCATACATTACCAGAAAAGCATTGGTTTTAGAATGATGGGCTTTTGGTTTAAGTAAAAGTTGGCATCATTAAAAGACTGATTCAGTTCCTATACTAATATAGCCAATTCTGTACCCCAACTTGTTGTGAGCCTGATGCACTTTGCACATACAGTATTTGTATTATATACATATTACATGAATAATATATGTGCTTTACATATGTAAATATATATTACTATATTTATGTATATATAATATATAAATCTATTTGTACTGATATCATCATAATTATTATAGACCTGGACATAGATAGAGATGATACATAGAGATATAAATATAGATCTAGTCATTTACCTAGCTATAGGTTTAAGTATAGAGACAGAAAGACTGATGTATAATCTTTTAGTTGTCTATAGAACTGTATATCAGAAAATAGCCATTCTTTATGCTTTTTTAGATTTTTTTTCTATTTGAATAGTTAGGAAGAACTATTTTAACTGATTAGAACTCTAAGATTAGAAAGCTATTTCATTCTCTAGGTCCTGATATAAGCAAAACAATACCACTTGTAAAAAGAAGAATCAGGACAAATACATCACCTCCATGAAATCTCTCTTCCTTTTGGATAGCTCTTTGAAGTAGTGATTTTTTTTATTTTATCTCACTTGATTTTAATAATTAGAGATTTATTGCACAATTTATTATTGCCTCTTTCAAGAAATCCTTCATGATTTGACATATTTCTGGAAAAAAAAGTCTTTTAAGAGATATCTTGCTCTATTGAGTCAAATGCTCTTTTATAATTAATGAAGAATACCTAAATTAGGATCTTGCTTTTGCCTCACATTTTAGTCAATTTTGTGACTGTAAATATGTGGTCTTCTCTGTGCCATAAATTTTGAAAGTCTTCCTGTTCTCTTTCTCTATTCTTGTTGGACAGGAAAGTAGCAGTTTGCATTGCAATAGAATTGTACTATAAGGTAAGCACCTTGAGGGCAGGAACTGTTGGTTTTGTTTCATATTTTCAATGCCTATGGTAGTTCAGGAATCTAAGAGGCATTTAACAAATCCTTTATGAATACAACCATGAGTCCATAGTTACTGATATTTTCTGTTACCTTTTTCAGAAATATCTGATTTCTGAAGGTCTGATATTTTATCCAGGCCTTTGTTATATTTTCTTTCTTAAAATTTAATAGAAAACAATTCTTCCTACTACTATTATTATTGCTTTTTTTTCCAGCCTCTGTAGGAGCAACAACTTGGTTTGGTTTTTGGTTTTCTTTTTTTTTTCATTTTGGATTGCTTCAGTGACATTTCCACATTCCTATGTAGTATGTCTAGGACAATGATGTTAGAATCTAAATGAAATGGCTTTACTGTCTTTGATGGTAACAAACAGCTTATTCCAAAAATATTTACAGTTCTTTCCTTCTGTTTATTGTCCTTTAAGTGCTGTCCTAAAAAGCCCTTAGGATGACTTTGCTTAGTTACATCTTGGCATCTGTTTTTCCTTTCATTTCTTCTCATTGTTTTACGAGGCAATATTAGGTAGCATAGTGAATCACAAGCTAGATTGGCAGGACAGAATGCTGAGTTGAATTCAGCTGTAGATATTTATTAACAACATTACCTTGGGAAATCCCAATTTTTCTCAACTTTGGTTTCCTCATCTGTTGTGACAATCAAATGAGATTTTATATCTATATATGTTTGCACACACACACACACACACACACACATACACACACACATATATAATATAAAACTTTGCTAATCTTAAAGCACTATATTATATACATGTTATCATCATAAGTATAATTATTATAATTCCAGAAGATTTTAAAACTTAATTATCTTCTAAACTGGTGTTGATCTTCATTTTTATAACTCTCCACTTGGCCAGATCAGAGATCAAGTGTATGTTGGCAGAGTAATTACAAAGTCTCGTCATAACAAATTATTTTTATACCATATCAGCTTTAGGAAATGATTATAATCTAGTGATAAAGTCACTCCTGTCAATCCTTTTCACCTTTAAATAGGTTGGATTGCATGTAATATCTTTCTCTTTTTTTCAATTTTATCAATTTTTATTTTCATTAAACAAATTAGTGGTATAAACATCAAGTTTACAGTACATTAAAAAATCATTTGCTTTTTAAAAAAGAAATTAGTTATGCGACATATCCCTCTCCCCAAGTATAATTTACCATCTCATGTTGATTTTATCTGATTAATATCTTTTGTAATTGCCTCCTTCTCTTCCCTGACACTACCTTCCACACAATTTTAACATCTCATGTAATAACTATTACAATTGTCTGCTGCTTTGTCTCCCTGTCAAAGTTCTCTCCCCAATAATATTATATTTTCCATTTAACTTTTAAAGTGATTTTCCAAAAAAGGAGATCTTGATTATATCCTGTTCCCCATCCCCACGCAATAAACTCAAGTAGCTCCCTATCACTTCCAAGAAAAAATATAAAGTGTTCTTTTTGGCTTTCAAAGCCCTTCACAAACCACTTTTACTACCATCTTTCTGTTCTTTTTACACCTTACTTGCCTTCATATACTCCACTGATGTTCAATTTAGCCAAGAAAAGCCAGAGAGGGAATGTTTTGTTTGTGGAATAGACAAGAGACCAGTGCTACTGGATCTTAGATCAAAGAGTACGATTAGTTAGGTAGTAAGATATAAGACTGAAAAGGTAAGAGGGATCTAGTTATGAAGGGTTTTGAATTTGGAACAGAACCATTAAGAATTTAATGTTTAATATTAACATGGAGAACAATTTATAGTGATTTGTCCAAAGAATCCGTGATATTTTACATTTTATCAATAATTTCAAAACTCTGAAGGGTCATACAGAATTTGAAAAGCTGGGAAGATCAGCAATCCCACCTAGTCCAATCCACACACTCCAAAAGAACATACATTACAATGTGCTGCCAAGAAGGAATTAAGTCTTTGCTTGACGATATTCAAGGAGGGGCAAACCCACTACCTCCTGAAGTTTTTCTACTCTAATTCTTAGGAAATTGCAGTTTACCCCCCCCCCCTTTTTTATCAAGCTTCAATTTCATTATTTGCAAATGATTTTCATCAGAAAGAACAGAAACAAAAATAGATAAAAAGGAATTAAAACTCATGAAATTTTGAATGTTCTACCCATTGTTATTAGTTCATCTCTTTGGGGTCAGAGTAATTGTCATTTCTTTCCTTTCTATGACATACTTTCATGAGATGACTCCACATCTCTCTTGAGCCTTTTCTTCTTCAATCTGATGTAACATAAAAGAGTATCACACTTGCTTTACTTGGCTTCAGGGATCAGAACCAGAAGGAATATACAGAATGAACGAAGTGAACAAATTTCCTAAGAATTTTAACTATCCAAAAGTAGAATGCATCAGCTAAGCAGAAAGTGGGGTTCCCCTCAGTGGAATTGCAACAAGGATTGACAGGCTATTCAGGGGGTTTTTTATTTAGGTGATTTTGAGCTCTCTTCCATTTCTGAAATTCTGTGAACCCTTTCCCCAAGGAGCTATACCATTCATGCCTTGAGACAACCTGAACACAATAATTATTTCACATTCTTTTAGTATTTTTTATTTATTTTATTTTAATTGATGGAATAAAATAAGATTCCTCATGACATAGTATAAGAAAAATATGATTACATATAAAACTGTAAAGTTATTTTGTACAACGTGCTATTCATTTTAAATATATAATAAAGTTATCGTTTAATTTTTTTTCTTTTTCTCCTCCGTCCCACCACCCTAGAAATGGCTACCATTAGACATGTGGATATGTAAAATAATTCCATTCATTAGTTGTTTTTCTGGATGCAGATAGCATCTTCCTTTTTACATCCTTTGTAGTTAATTTGAATAATTATAAAAAGTAAAAATGACATTCATTCGAAGTTGTTCTTTAAAAATGTAGTTGTTTTTATATACAATTATTTCACATTCTACAAGCAATGAGACATTCGCCTACAAATAATGCAGAATCATAAGGTCATAGAATCATAGAATGTATATAACCAAGAATGATCAGTTTGAGTTTACTGTTTTCCTCATTGGGGATACTATAGGGATATCAATGTAGCCTGAAATTGCATGAGACATTGTGTCCCCAAATGAAAATTATCTTGATAAGCCCACCCCAAGGGAAGCTGAATTCTAGGTATCTTCTTAGGTTCTATTTTTATTATTATTGTGTTTTTTAAGTCTTATCTGACTCTCAATGGCTCCATTTGGTGTTTTCTTGGCAAAATATTTGGCAAAGATGCCATTCCTTCTCCCGCTCATTATACATATGAGATCTTCTTAGATATTCATGATCAAATGGTGACTGATCTTCTAGGTTTGTGGAATTTGAGAAAAGGTAAGAAATAGGTAACGTGTAAGAAAACAGAAGGAAGGCTACAAAGTTAGATCATTTGCACAGGAAGGATAACTCAGATGACAAGGACTTGTAAACTGTGCTATTGCCGAAGGGAAGAGTTAAAGATGTTCCTTCACGATTGGCAATGCCAATCTCCTCCTCAGGAAGCTTCAGTGACTCCCTATTACTTCTAGTATAAATTTTTAGTTTGGTATTTGAAGTCCATCAAAATATGACTCTAACTTATCTTTCCAGTTTGGTTATACAATTCACTTCACTGACCCATACACACAGAGAGCTGTCTTTGGAGACAATTAGAATTATATTCAAGTGTCACCTCTAGGTGACTGGATATTATGAAATTCAGATAGAAATAGGGGGCAGGAAACTGTACATAAGGATCTCGGAAGGCCTCATAGTGACTTAGAAAAAGCTCACATTATCATTATCTATGTTCAGTTATATTTTTAAAAATATTTCCCAATTATATTTTAATCTAGTCCTGCTAATATTACAATTCCAGGGACTGAATAATTGACACATATGCCCTTTGGAACTTTTTAAGATTCTGAAGGTGTTGACTTGAATTGGTAGAGAAGTATTTTCACTTGGAGTTACTTATGTCAATAGCTGGACAAGTTTAGTACCTCTTCCAATCCCTATTACCTGTACGCCCTCTTTATTCCACTCAAATTGATCTTTTAGTTTTAGGTTTCCCTTATATGATATTCCATCTCTCATCTCTATGTCTCTTTCCAGGTTGTCTCTTTATTTGCAAGGTTCTAACCCCACCTCCATGTTTTGGAAGTGCTAGTCCCCATCAAGGATTAGCTCAAGTGCCTTTTCCTACAAAACACCTTCCCTCCTTGATTCATTCCAGTTGTGAGATTCCTCTTTCTGAAATTATGGTTTTTTATGTTTACATTTTGTATTTATTTTTTCTTGGCCATATCCTTCCAACCCCAGTGTCTGTCACCCCAATAGAATGTAAACACCTTAAGATTTGTGACTATTTCAACTTTATCTTTGTATCTTCAGTGCTTGGCACACAGTAGATATTTAACAAATGCTCATTATATTATTGAATCTGGGAAGGCCATGGCTTAAAACTTGTAGGCCCCCTAAATGGATTACATTGAAAAAGGCTTATAAGGACTCTTGGACCAGAGCTTTCTCTTACAAAACATTATGATGAGTTAAGTGTAAATGAATCAGAAACATAAGGATTGAATTTCCCCTTGAAATACACATCGACTGATGAACCAAGGGAAAATTTTCCACCCAATGCCTTAAGGAAGAACTGGAATGTGATGCCAAAGGATGACGACCTATTTTTCCAGGGCTTAAACACCATCTGAGCCGCCCTCTGCCCCTTGGGCCCCGACTTCTGATCAGGGATTTGACACAAAGGTTGTTGTCCAAACCAAAAATCATGCTTTCCCGCTTCTACCCATTCCCTGAATTAAGGCAGTCATCCTGGGTCAAATCTTTCTTCCAATTAAAGAAAGGGAGAATGAGCCAAGAGACAAATAGCAAAAGACAGCAAAGCTACAGGGAGAAGGGCTAAGCTTAATTCTTAAGCTCTGATGAGCCTTGGCTCAAAGGACTTACTGTGTGTGGCTTTTCCTAGTCCCCAAGTACCAAAATTATGCTCTCAACTCTAAGCTGTAGAACTTTCCTTCCTTTAATGGAGTGTATTTTTGACGCAATAACTCTCTAGGCTTGTTGGTTCACTTGAATAATTCCATTAAGAGGGAGGGGCTTAAAAACTCAGAAGAAATGAGTCTTGTCCTTCCAATATTAAAAATGGGTGTGGAGGCTGAGGAACAAAGTTGAAGGTTGGCCGCTGTATGAACTCTGGCAACCCCAGACATATATTGATGATAGAGGATATAATAAATAAATGAAATTTGATCAGAGCAGAATATAGTGGAACTACTTAGTCTTCCTATATTTTCTATCCTCCAATTGACTCTGCAATTTTAGTGACACTGGTCATCTTGCTATTGCTTTCACAGGGTACTTCACTTTCTGTCACAATGCTCGGAATGTTCTACCTCCTCACCTGTGGAACCTTGCCTTCCTGGTTCCTTTAAGACTTATCTCAAATCTCATATTTTCCAGGAATGTAGAAACTTTCTTTAACTTTCTTAAACATCTCCTCTTGTATCCTTTTTCCATTCTTAAAGGAGAGACCAGTGTCCCTCCCAGGAGACCAGATCCTTATCCTGTTTCTCCTTTTACCTCTCTGGCACCTACTTCTCAGCTTTCTATTTAAATCATGTCAACAGTGATCTGAAGTTAGCTCAAATTGCTTTCTAGAGTTGAATATAAAATTTCAGTGTATTTACTTCTAAGAAGTAAACAACACAAGTCAGGATGAGATTTGCTGTTTTGTTGATTGTCTAAACCTAGGTTTAGTGAACTTTGAGTTGACTGGGCCTCTGTTTTTTTTGGCATGAGACTGTAATTTAAGCATGATTTTGACATTTTATGTTGGATTTGGTCCTCAGGCTATAATTTGTCAAAGTTTTGGTTTAGACTTAAGAAAATGGTAAAGAAAATGTAATAATGAAGATTAAACTTAAAAGTCTGTTGCTAAACTATATCAAACATAATACTTAGAATAAAGACCAGAACAGTCAGACAGTAAGGCAGTAAGCACTGATTAAATGCTGACTACATATTAGGAACTATGATAAGCACTGGAGAGAAAAAGAATGGCCAAGTCACAGTCCCTGACTTCTAGGAGCCCACATTCTGATGGGGGAAATGATGTCCAAAAAATTGTATATACAAAATTTATACCATGCAAATAGAAGGTAATCTCAAAAGAAAAGAACTGGGGTAGAGTTGGGTAAGTGAAAAGGTTCAGAAAGGTAGAAGGAGAACCAGGAAAAGCATCTGGTCTCTTGGGAGGGACATTAGTTTCTCCTCTAAGAATGGAAAAAAGTATCTAAGAGGAGATGATTAAGAAAGTAAAACCTTCAGAGAGGTCAAAGATATGAGGATTGAGAAAAGATCACAATTTTAGTAGTTCAAAGATTAATGTTAACCTTAGAGAGAGAAATTTTAATAATAGTGGGTTGGAAAAGTGAAGAGTTGAAATGTGACAATAAGTTATTGGGGTTAGTAAGGCATAAGGATGTAAAAGCAGCAAGAGTGGGCAACTCTTACTTGGAAGTGAAAGGGAGAAGAAATATCTTGAGGGTTTGGTATGGCCAATGGAAGGTCTTTGGAAAGTGGAAGAGACTTGGGTATACTTGTATACCCTACCAGAGGAGCTAGTCAAAAAAGGGAGAGATTAAAGATGAGAACTGGAGAAGGAATTATTGCTGGGTTGAGCTCCTAGAAGTTACAGTACATATTTTGAATGTGGATGAATTTTGCATATGTAGTTAATCTAGAAATAAGGGGAATTGTCTTAAGAAGGGGAGCCCCCTAAAATTTGTATTTTACAGAAAACATTGTGTATTATGGGTTCAAGGACAATTTATTTGAGGCACAGAAGGTAAAACTCCCTGGTGATAATCCAACAAAGGAATAGAAACATAAGAGTGGTGGTTGTATGAGAACCAAAAATAAATGTCCGAATGCATAATCCCTTTGAGACTCTAAGCTTAAATGGATGGTATGAAGGAAGTTCACATTTATACTAAAATAATTATAGCAGAACTTTTTTATAGTGTGTAAGATTTAGAAACAAAGTAGATATCCATCAATTGGACAATGGCTAAACAATAGTGAAATATTATTGTGCTATAAGAAATGAGAAATATGAGGAATAAAGAAAAACTTAGGAAGATATGAATGAACCGATGAAAGGTAAAGTAAGTAGAACCAAGTAAATAATAAACACAAAGACCATAACTTTGTAAGTGAAAGAAATAAAGCAAAATCAAATGCTTTGTTATTATAATGACCAATGTTAGTTGAGAAGAATAGATTAGTAGATTGTGAATGAATGTAGAATGCTACAGACCTGTCAGACATAAATAATGCAATGATTGGTTTTGCATGATTTCCATTTAAATTAAGTTAGGAAGATTCTGAAGATCACCTGGCAGGAGCTAAACTGCCTTTCTCAAGCTAAATTGCCTAGTATTCCAAAATTACTACAGAGAGTACAACTATGATGGCCTGGACACACGTTAGATAATCAAAAATTAACTTGCCAAAAAGACTGTTTTACAGAAAAGTAACACGGGGCAAGCACTCACAACAGGGTCAGAAGAAGCGATACTGGGGCACACTGTAGGTCTTTCTTGAAAACTTTTAGAATTGATTGTACAGTATGGAGACACTGGCACAGGACTGTCCAGCATGGCATGTCTTCATCAATGAGGGTGCTGTATGCTATGAGTAATGTAGAATTGAAGCAATTCAAAGGAAGTGTGATAAACATACGTTTAGAGAAAGCACCCCAGGTGTTCACATGGACTACTTGTGCCTGACCTTTGGTAGAGCATTCCTAGCTCATATTGGTCTGATCAAACACAGTCTGATATACTGTAATTTGTCTGAAACATAGTGATGTCATTTTGGTCTTCTTTGATAACAAAGGACAAGAACCAACCAACCAGCTATGCTGTGTTTTAAATCAATTCTAGTCCTATCACAATGTCAAATCCCTTTCCCCAGTTCCAAAATTGCACAATTCAATCTGACTCATTGTTATTTTCATTCCTCTCTCAACTCTCGTTTATCTGTTCATATCCTGAAATGTTCATCAATGAAATTGCTCACTAGTCTCAGGTACATGATTTTCCATTCTTAGGAGCCATCATGAGGCATGTGAAATTGTTGTCTTGTGGGTAAACTCTTTGACTATTCCCTGTTCCTCAAATCCCACATTCTTCAAGCTTTCCTAGTCTTCATGCCTTCCCTTTGAGACTAATCCTACTTTATCCTATATATAATTTGTTTATATTTAGTTGTTTGCAAATTGTCTCTACCGCTATACTATGAGCTCTTTAAGTATGGGGGATGCTTTTTGCCTTTTTTTTCATCTCCCCAGAGCTTACCACAATAATTTGGCATATAGTATGAACTTAACAAATGACCAACTGGCTACAAACCCTCATTTCAAACCATATATAATATATATATATATATATATATATATATATATATATATATATTTGTAATATTTTTGTATCACACCTTTGATTTCCACCTTCTTCCAGAATTATTTGAAAATATGAACAAATTGAAATGTTTTACTCTATAAAAATGGCATGCTGCAAATGAAGTAGTTCCTTCTGTTCTTAAGTTGCTCTTCCTAAATCACTATCGATAACTCTGGACAACTGAAAGAATGTACATCTCATATCATCTAAGTAAACTTATGGAGCTCTGCTTCAAGAGGTAGCACAGATGGGAAATATAGTGGAAAAGAAAAATTAATCAGCTTGCAAATGTTAGCTCTCAGAAGGGTCCTTTAAATTTAATATATGCCAGATACCCACAATTTTGGTCTCTTATATGCATGCCTAAGTGGAAGGGAAGAATTCAAAATGTAATTATTGACCTTTGCACACAAAATCATCATAGTCAAACCTTTTTTAAGCTCAAGACCCCAGGCAACTACAGTATATACCTAGTGTATTATTTCCATCTAAAACCACACAATATAGAGGAAAAACAAGTTCAAATTTAATAATTAAATGACTTCTTCCGAAAGGGTATATATAAAATTCCATGTCTGTAGCACCCTCCACCTTTCTATCTTTTTAGATTGACTAAAAAAAAGCATTTTTCCCCATTCAGCCTCTATTCCATTGCAAAAAAATGTGGAAAAATAACTTCCTGGTAAAATATGCATAATTAAATAGAACATATTCTGTAAATAACTGTTTACAAAAATATATATTTTTCATTACACATCCTAAATCGATCATCTCACTCAATAATTGCATATTTCATCATTTGTCTTCTAGAATCATAAATGATTATGTTGATCATAGATCTTACAGATTTCATAGTTGTTTATCTTTACAATATTATTATATAAATTGTTCTACTGGTTTTGCTCTTCTCAAATTAATAAGATTTTATGTCTTCAAAACTGGTCATTTTATAGTATTGATGTTTTATTATAAATTGCTTTTCTGACTCCACTCACTTTATTATGCTACATTTTATATCTTTTTGATTTCTTAACAGCATTATATTATGCTATCATATTTATATACCATAACCTATTCAGTCATACCACAATTGTAGCTACCCATCCCGCTTGCTTCCAGGTATTTGCTATTACAAAAAGAGCTACTATAATTTTCTTTTGTACATATAGGACCTTTTTTCTTCCTTTAATATTTTTTGGATCTAAACTCAACAGAGTTTTGTGGCAAAGAGCAAATAATTTTTTTCTGTGTAATTCCAAATTGCTCTTCAGATTGTTTGTACACGCTTATAGGTTCACTGAGTATATCAATATATCTCTTTTCAAACAGTCCTCAATATTTACCATTTTTCTGTTTTGTCATCTTTGCTATTGTAAGGGATATGTGGTAAAATTTCAGAATGGCTTTAATTTGAATATCTCTGATTGGTTGGGATTTGGAGAATTTTCATAAGGTTATTTCAACCCTTGAAACCTAGCTGTTTATAACCTTAGACCATTTATCATTTGAGGAATTGCTCTTATTCTTATGGATTTGAATCAATTTCTTATTTATTTTGGAAATGATATCTTTATCATAGAAACTTGCTATAAAGATTTCCCCCAGTTAAATATTTCTCTTTTAATCTTAACTTTGTTGGATTTGTGCAAAAACTTCTAAATTTTATACAATCAAAATCCAGTTTATCTTTTGTGATTTTCTCTACTTTTTTGTTTGGACATGAACTTTTCCTTTGTTTTTCTTTTTTATTTAAGGCAGTGGGGTTAAGTGACTTGCCCAAGGTCACACAGGTAGTCCATTATTAAATGTCTGAGTCCAAATTTGAACTCAGGTACTCCTGACTCCAGGGCCAGTGCTCTATACACTGTGCCACCTAGGCTGCCCATGAACTTTTTCTTGATCTGAGAAAGTAATTTTTTTCTGTTTTGCTAATTGGTTTATCATGTGACCACTTATAACAAAGCATAAATCTATTTGGCACTTTTCATTATATAATGCATGAGGAATTGGTGTAAATCTAATTTCTTCCTTTCTACTATCCAATTTTCTCAACAGTTTTGTCAAATAGCGAGTCTTTATCCTATTGTCTGGTGTCTTCATATTTATCAAACATTAGGATACTAGATGTTTTGGTTTTTTATATGCTTAATTTATTCCACTGATTTTTCTGGTTTTTTTTAATCCAATACCAAATTGTTATATACAAACTATAATTATAGTTTTAAATCTTGCACTTTGGGGTTCACCTAATTCTCGTTTCTATTTCATTATTTCTTGAGATTCTTGACATTTTTTCTTCCACATGAATTTCATTATAATTTTAGTTCTACAAAGTACAGTCTCCTAGATTGATCATTATAAAGGGAAATGTTCGTACAACGTCTTGCATATTTAAAAAAGTTTTTTTTGAAAAGTCACACCTTGCTTGGATTATATTTTTCTTCTTTTGGTGATCCATTTATTGAAAGCTTAACCATAATTATAGGGTCAGCCACACTTGGGAGTAGTATTTAGTATTTACTTATGGAGAGATATGTTCTTCACCTTTGAAGTGTCCCTAGGGTCTCAGGATCATCTTATTTGTAGGATTTAGTTTTTTCTAGTCCCATTACCACAGAGCACTTTTAAACTAGGACCAATGCTTTTAAAATTCACCATAGTTTTCTTCTTTTGAAAGTTTTGATTTCCCTCCTGAAGTTGGATCAGGGAATGAAAAAAATTAGGTGAGAATGAAAAGGGTCATTTTAATGAACTCCATATTGATGTAGGGTGAATCCTATATTATGCATTTAGAAGAGACAGATGAGAAAAGTGAAGCCTAGAACCTGAAGTGCCCTAACGTAGTGAAGCTCATCCAGAAGTGGGTCAGTCTTTGGAGTTTTATCACAGTATATTTTCATGGTCATTCTGGTATATTTTCAATAGTCTTAAAATAACTCTCAACTTCCACTGATTTTGTCTAGACTATTTTTCCTTTTGAAAAGAATGTAACGAAACTTGAAAAACACCTGTTATCAAGGAGATTAAAGAACACTCTGGTCTTCCAATGAATCTATGATCACATTGGTGAAATGCTCATTCCAGTGATGCCTATCATGATCCAGCAATATGTTGTACATGTTATCTTATAACCCACCATGAGTAATCTACCTAAAATTCCAGAAGCCTTTGTTACATTTTCTCAACATTGCAAAACACCATCATAGCTCATGGATTGCCCATTATTTCTCCTTTACTGTCACCATTTGATTATTTTTTTCAGACTTTGGTAGTATCGTTTATACTACTGTATATTTCTCATTTGTAATGTGCATCAGTCTTGCTTATACTTACCACATGTTTGTCCAATATTCTTTTTTTTAAGTTTTGTTCAAGGCAGTGGGGTTAAGTGACTTGCCCAAAATCACACAACTCGGTAATTGTCAAGTGTCTTAGGTAAGATTTGAACTCAGGTCCTCCTAACTCTAGGGTCAGTTCTCTATTAGCATTACCATATAACCATCCCTCCATTATTCTTAATGGAACCCTGTACTCCAATTGTTCCATGACATAATATTCCTTGAGTTTCATCCATACATTACCAGAAAAGCATTGGTTTTAGAATGATGGGCTTTTGGTTTAAGTAAAAGTTGGCATCATTAAAAGAACTGATTCAGTTCCTATACTAATATAGCCAATTCTGTACCCAACTTGTTGTGAGCCTGATGCACTTTGCACATACAGTATCTGTATTATATACATATTACATGAATAAATATATGTGCTTTACATATGTAAATATATATTACTATATTTATGTATATATAATATATAAATCTATTTGGTACTGATATCATCATAATTATTATAGACCTGGACATAGATAGAGATGATACATAGAGATATAAATATAGATCTAGTCATTTACCTAGCTATAGGTTTAAGTATAGAGACAGAAAGACTGATGTATAATCTTTTAGTTGTCTATAGAACTGTATATCAGAAAATAGTCATTCTTTATGCTTTTTAGATTTTTTTTCTATTTGAATAGTTAGGAAGAACTATTTTAACTGATTAGAACTCTAAGATTAGGAAGCTATTTCATTCTCTAGGTCCTGATATAAGCAAAACAATACCACTTGTAAAAAGAAGAATCAGGACAAATACATCACCTCCATGAAATCTCTCTTCCTTTTGGATAGCTCTTTGAAAGTAGTGATTTTTTTTATTTTATCTCACTTGATTTTAATAATTAGAGATTTATTGCACAATTTATTATTGCCTCTTTCAAGAAATCCTTCATGATTTGACATATTTCTGGAAAAAAAAGTCTTTTAAGAGATATCTTGCTCTATTGAGTCAAATGCTCTTTTATAATTAATGAAGAATACCTAAATTAGGATCTTGCTTTTGCCTCACATTTTAGTCAATTTTGTGACTGTAAATATGTGGTCTTCTCTGTGCCATAAATTTTGAAAGTCTTCCTGTTCTCTTTCTCTATTCTTGTTGGACAGGAAAGTAGCAGTTTGCATTGCAATAGAATTGTACTATAAGGTAAGCACCTTGAGGGCAGGAACTGTTTTGGTTTTGTTTCATATTTTCAATGCCTATGGTAGTTCAGGAATCTAAGAGGCATTTAACAAATCCTTTATGAATACAACCATGAGTCCATAGTTACTGATATTTTCTGTTACCTTTTTTCAGAAATATCTGATTTCTGAAGGTCTGATATTTTATCCAGGCCTTTGTTATATTTTCTTTCTTAAAATTTAATAGAAAACAATTCTTCCTACTACTATTATTATTGCTTTTTTTCCAGCCTCTGTAGGAGCAACAACTTGGTTTGGTTTTTGGTTTTCTTTTTTTTTTCATTTTGGATTGCTTCAGTGACATTTCCACATTCCTATGTAGTATGTCTAGGACAATGATGTTAGAATCTAAATGAAATGGCTTTACTGTCTTTGATGGTAACAAAACAGCTTATTCCAAAAATATTTACAGTTCTTTCCTTCTGTTTATTGTCCTTTAAGTGCTGTCCTTAAAAGCCCTTAGGATGACTTTGCTTAGTTACATCTTGGCATCTGTTTTTCCTTTCGTTTCTTCTCATTGTTTTACGAGGCAATATTAGGTAGCATAGTGAATCACAAGCTAGATTGGCAGGACAGAATGCTGAGTTGAATTCAGCTGTAGATATTTATTAACAACATTACCTTGGGAAATCCCAATTTTTCTCAACTTTGGTTTCCTCATCTGTTGTGACAATCAAATGAGATTTTATATCTATATATGTTTGCACACACACACACACACACACACACACACATACACACACACACACACACACACACACATATATAATATAAAACTTTGCTAATCTTAAAGCACTATATTATATACATGTTATCATCATAAGTATAATTATTATAATTCCAGAAGATTTTAAAACTTAATTATCTTCTAAACTGGTGTTGATCTTCATTTTTATAACTCTCCACTTGGCCAGATCAGAGATCAAGTGTATGTTGGCAGAGTAATTACAAAGTCTCGTCATAACAATTATTTTATACCATATCAGCTTTAGGAAATGATTATAATCTAGTGATAAAGTCACTCCTGTCAATCCTTTCACCTTTAAATAGGTTGGATTGCATGTAATATCTTTCTCTTTTTTTCAATTTTATCAATTTTTATTTTCATTAAACAAATTAGTGGTGTAAACATCAAGTTTACAGTACATTAAAAAATCATTTGCTTTTTAAAAAAGAAATTAGTTATGCGACATATCCCTCTCCCCAAGTATAATTTACCATCTCATGTTGATTTTATCTGATTAATATCTTTTGTAATTGCCTCCTTCTCTTCCCTGACACTACCACCACACAATTTTAACATCTCATGTATAAACTATTACAATTGTCTGCTGCTTTGTCTCCCTGTCAAAGTTTCTCCCCAATAATATTATATTTTCCATTTAACTTTTAAAGTGATTTTCCAAAAAAGGAGATCTTGATTATATCCTGTTCCCCATCCCCACGCAATAAACTCAAGTAGCTCCCTATCACTTCCAAGAAAAAATATAAAGTGTTCTTTTTGGCTTTCAAAGCCCTTCACAAACCACTTTTACTACCATCTTTCTGTTCTTTTTACACCTTACTTGCCTTCATATACTCCACTGATGTTCAATTTAGCCAAGAAAAGCCAGAGAGGGAATGTTTTGTTTGTGGAATAGACAAGAGACCAGTGCTACTGGATCTTAGATCAAAGAGTACGATTAGTTAGGTAGTAAGATATAAGACTGAAAAGGTAAGAGGGATCTAGTTATGAAGGGTTTTGAATTTGGAACAGACCATTAAGAATTAATGTTTAATATTAACATGGAGAACAATTTATAGTGATTTGTCCAAAGAATCCGTGATATTTTACATTTTATCAATAATTTCAAAACTCTGAAGGGTCATACAGAATTTGAAAGCTGGGAAGATCAGCAATCCCACCTAGTCCAATCCACACACTCCAAAAGAACATACATTACAATGTGCTGCCAAGAAGGAATTAAGTCTTTGCTTGACGATATTCAAGGAGGGCAAACCCACTACCTCCTGAAGTTTTTCTACTCTAATTCTTAGGAAATTGCAGTTTACCACCCCCTTTTTTATCAAGCTTCAATTTCATTATTTGCAAATGATTTTCATCAGAAAGAACAGAACAAAAATAGATAAAAAGGAATTAAAACTCATGAAATTTTGAATGTTCTACCCATTGTTATTAGTTCATCTCTTTGGGGTCAGAGTAATTGTCATTTCTTCCTTTCTATGACATACTTTCATGAGATGACTCCACATCTCTCTTGAGCCTTTTCTTCTTCAATCTGATGTAACATAAAAGAGTATCACACTTGCTTTACTTGGCTTCAGGGATCAGAACCAGAAGGAATATACAGAATGAACGAAGTGAACAAATTTCCTAAGAATTTTAACTATCCAAAAGTAGAATGCATCAGCTAAGCAGAAAGTGGGGTTCCCCTCAGTGGAATTGCAACAAGGATTGACAGGCTATTCAGGGGGTTTTTTATTTAGGTGATTTTGAGCTCTCTTCCATTTCTGAAATTCTGTGAACCCTTTCCCCAAGGAGCTATACCATTCATGCCTTGAGACAACCTGAACACAATAATTATTTCACATTCTTTTAGTATTTTTTATTTATTTTATTTTAATTGATGGAATAAAATAAGATTCTCATGACATAGTATAAGAAAAATATGATTACATATAAAACTGTAAAGTTATTTTGTACAACGTGCTATTCATTTTAAATATATAATAAAGTTATCGTTTAATTTTTTTCTTTTTTCTCCGTCCCACCACCCTAGAAATGGCTACCATTAGACATGTGGATATGTAAAATAATTCCATTCATTAGTTGTTTTTCTGGATGCAGATAGCATCTTCCTTTTTACATCCTTTGTAGTTAATTTGAATAATTATAAAAAGTAAAAATGACTTATTCATTCGAAGTTGTTCTTTAAAAATGTAGTTGTTTTTATATACAATTATTTCACATTCTACAAGCAATGAGACATTCGCCTACAAATAATGCAGAATCATAAGGTCATAGAATCATAGAATGTATATAACCAAGAATGATCAGTTTGAGTTTACTGTTTTCCTCATTGGGGATACTATGGGGATATCAATGTAGCCTGAAATTGCATGAGACATTGTGTCCCCAAATGAAAATTATCTTGATAAGCCCACCCCAAGGGAAGCTGAATTCTAGGTATCTTCTTAGGTTCTATTTTTATTATTATTGTGTCTTTTAAGTCTTATCTGACTCTCAATGGCTCCATTTGGTGTTTTCTTGGCAAAATATTTGGCAAAGATGCCATTCCTTCTCCCGCTCATTATACATATGAGATCTTCTTAGATATTCATGATCAAATGGTGACTGATCTTCTAGGTTTGTGGAATTTGAGAAAAGGTAAGAAATGGGTAACGTGTAAGAAAACAGATAGAAGGAAGGCTACAAAGTTAGATCATTTGCACAGGAAGGATAACTCAGATGACAAGGACTTGTAAACTGTGCTATTGCCGAAGGGAAGAGTTAAAGATGTTCCTTCACGATTGGCAATGCCAATCTCCTCCTCAGGAAGCTTCAGTGACTCCCTATTACATCTAGTATAAATTTTTAGTTTGGTATTTGAAGTCCATCAAAATATGACTCTAACTTATCTTTCCAGTTTGGTTATACAATTCACTTCACTGACCCATACACACAGAGAGCTGTCTTTGGAGACAATTAGAATTATATTCAAGTGTCACCTCTAGGTGACTGGATATTATGAAATTCAGATAGAAATAGGGGGCAGGAAACTGTACATAAGGATCTCTGAAGGCCTCATAGTGACTTAGAAAAAGCTCACATTATCATTATCTATGTTCAGTTATATTTTTTAAAACATTTCCCAATTATATTTTAATCTAGTTCCTGCTAATATTACAATTCCAGGGACTGAATAATTGACACATATGCCCTTTGGAACTTTTTAAGATTCTGAAGGTGTTGACTTGAATTGGTAGAGAAGTATTTTCACTTGGAGTTACTTATGTCAATAGCTGGACAAGTTTAGTACCTCTTCCAATCCCTATTACCTGTACGCACTCTATTCCACTCAAATTGGTCTTTTAGTTTTAGGTTTCCCTTTTATGATATTCCATCTCTCATCTCTATGTCTCTTTCCAGGTTGTCTCTTTATTTGCAAGGTTCTAACCCCACCTCCATGTTTTGGAAGTGCTAGTCCCCATCAAGGATTAGCTCAAGTGCCTTTTCCTACAAAACACCTTCCCTCCTTGATTCATTCCAGTTGTGAGATTCCTCCTTCTGAAATTATGGTTTTTTTATGTTTACATTTTGTATTTATTTTTCTGGCCATATCCTTCCAACCCCAGTGTCTGTCACCCCAATAGAATGTAAACACCTTAAGATTTGTGACTATTTCAACTTTATCTTTGTATCTTCAGTGCTTGGCACACAGTAGATATTTAACAAATGCTCATTATATTATTGAATCTGGGAAGGCCATGGCTTAAAACTTGTAGGCCCCCTAAATGGATTACATTGAAAAAGGCTTATAAGGACTCTTGGACCAGAGCTTTCTCTTACAAAACATTATGATGAGTTAAGTGTAAATGAATCAGAAACATAAGGATTGAATTTCCCTTGAAATACACATCGACTGATGAACCAAGGGAAAATTTTCCACCCAATGCCTTAAGGAAGAACTGGAATGTGATGCCAAAGGATGACGACCTATTTTTCCAGGGTTTAAACACCATCTGAGCCGCCCTCTGCCCCTTGGGCCCCGACTTCTGATCAGGGATTTGACACAAAGGTTGTTGTCCAAACCAAAAATCACGCTTTCTGCTTCTACCCATTCCCTGAATTAAGGCAGTCATCCTGGGTCAAATCTTTCTTCCAATTAAAGAAAGGGAGAATGAGCCAAGAGACAAATAGCAAAAGACAGCAGAGCTACAGGGAGAAGGGCTAAGCTTAATTCTTAAGCTCTGATGAGCCTTGGCTCAAAGGACTTACTGTGTGTGGCATTTCCTAGTCCCCAAGTACCAAAATTATGCTCTCAACTCTAAGCTGTAGAACTTTCCTTCCTTTAATGGAGTGTATTTTTGACGCAATAACTCTCTAGGCTTGTTGGTTCACTTAAATAATTCCATTAAGAGGGAGGGGCTTAAAAACTCAGAAGAAATGAGTCTTGTCCTTCCAATATTAAAAATGGGTGTGGAGGCTGAGGAACAAAGTTGAAGGTTGGCCGCTGTATGAACTCTGGCAACCCCAGACATATATTGATGATAGAGGATATAATAAATAAATGAAGTTTGATCAGAGCAGAATATAGTGGAACTACTTAGTCTTCCTATATTTTCTATCCTCCAATTGACTCTGCAATTTTAGTGACACTGGTCATCTTGCTATTGCTTTCACAGGGTACTTCACTTTCTGTCACAATGCTTGGAATGTTCTACCTCCTCACCTGTGGAACCTTGCCTTCTTGGTTCCTTTAAGACTTATCTCAAATCTCATATTTTCCAGGAATGTAGAAACTTTCTTAACTTTCTTAAACATCTCCTCTTGTATCCTTTTTCCATTCTTAAAGGAGAGACCAGTGTCCCTCCCAGGAGACCAGATCCTTATCCTGTTTCTCCTTTTACCTCTCTGGCACCTACTTCTCAGCTTTCTATTTAAATCATGTCAACAGTGATCTGAAGTTAGCTCAAATTGCTTTCTAGAGTTGAATATAAAATTTTCAGTGTATTTACTTCTAAGAAGTAAACAACACAAGTCAGGATGAGATTTGCTGTTTTGTTGATTGTCTAAACCTAGGTTTAGTGAACTTTGAGTTGACTGGGCCTCTGTTTTTTTGGCATGAGACTGTAATTTAAGCATGATTTTGACATTTTATGTTGGATTTGGTCCTCAGGCTATAATTTGTCAAAGTTTTGGTTTAGACTTAAGAAAATGGTAAAGAAAATGTAATAATGAAGATTAAACTTAAAAGTCTGTTGCTAAACTATATCAAACATAATACTTAGAATAAAGACCAGAACAGTCAGACAGTAAGGCAGTAAGCACTGATTAAATGCTGACTACATATTAGGAACTATGATAAGCACTGGAGAGAAAAAGAATGGCCAAGTCACAGTCCCTGACTCTAGGAGCCCACATTCTGATGGGGGAAATGATGTCCAAAAAATTGTATATACAAAATTTATACCATGCAAATAGAAGGTAATCTCAAAAGAAAAGAACTGGGGTAGAGTTGGGTAAGTGAAAAGGTTCAGAAAGGTAGAAGGAGAACCAGGAAAAGCATCTGGTCTCTTGGGAGGGACATTAGTTTCTCCTCTAAGAATGGAAAAAGTATCTAAGAGGAGATGATTAAGAAAGTAAAACCTTCAGAGAGGTCAAAGATATGAGGATTGAGAAAAGATCACAATTTTAGTAGTTCAAAGATTAATGTTAACCTTAGAGAGAGAAATTTTAATAATAGTGGGTTGGAAAAGTGAAGAGTTGAAATGTGACAATAAGTTATTGGGGTTAGTAAGGCATAAGGATATAAAAGCAGCAAGAGTGGGCAACTCTTACTTGGAAGTGAAAGGGAGAAGAAATATCTTGAGGGTTTGGTATGGCCAATGGAAGGTCTTTGGAAAGTGGAAGAGACTTGGGTATACTTGTATACCCTACCAGAGGAGCTAGTCAAAAAAGGGAGAGATTAAAGATGAGAACTGGAGAAGGAATTATTGCTGGGGTGAGCTCCTAGAAGTTACAGTACATATTTTGAATGTGGATGAATTTTACATATGTAGTTAATCTAGAAACAAGGGGAATTGTCTTAAGAAGGGGAGCCCCCTAAAATTTGTATTTTACAGAAAACATTGTGTATTATGGGTTCCAGGACAATTTATTTGAGGCACAGAAGGTAAAACTCCCTGGTGATAATACAACAAAGGAATAGAAACATAAGAGTGGTGGTTGTATGAGAACCAAAAATAAATGTCCGAATGCATAATCCCTTTGAGACTCTAAGCTTAAATGGATGGTATGAAGGAAGTTCACATTTATACTAAAATAATTATAGCAGAACTTTTTTATAGTGTGTAAGATTTAGAAACAAAGTAGATATCCATCAATTGGACAATGGCTAAACAATAGTGAAATATTATTGTGCTATAAGAAATGAGAAATATGAGGAATAAAGAAAAACTTAGGAAGATATGAATGAACTGATGAAAGGTAAAGTAAGTAGAACCAAGTAAATAATAAACACAAAGACCATAACTTTGTAAGTGAAAGAAATAAAGCAAAATCAAATGCTTTGTTATTATAATGACCAATGTTAGTTGAGAAGAATAGATTAGTAGATTGTGAATGAATGTAGAATGCTACAGACCTGTCAGACATAAATAATGCAATGATTGGTTTTGCATGATTTCCATTTAAATTAAGTTAGGAAGATTCTGAAGATCACCTGGCAGGAGCTAAACTGCCTTTCTCAAGCTAAATTGCCTAGTATTCCAAAATTACTACAGAGAGTACAACTATGATGGGCTGGACACACGTTAGATAATCAGAAATTAACTTGCCAAAAAGACTGTTTTACGGAAAAGTAACACGGGGCAAGCACTCACAACAGGGTCAGAAGAAGCGATACTGGGGCACACTGTAGGTCTTTCTTGAAAACTTTTAGAATTGATTGTACAGTATGGGAGACACTGGCACAGGACTGTCCAGCATGGCATGTCTTCATCAATGAGGGTGCTGTATGCTATGAGTAATGTAGAATTGAAGCAATTCAAAGGAAGTGTGACAAACATACGTTTAGAGAAAGCACCCCAGGTGTTCACATGGACTACTTGTGCCTGACCTTTGGTAGAGCATTCCTAGCTCATATTGGTCTGATCAAACACAGTCTGATATACTGTAATTTGTCTGAAACATAGTGATGTCATTTTGGTCTTCTTTGATAACAAAGGACAAGAACCAACCAACCAGCTATGCTGTGTTTAAATCAATTCTAGTCCTATCACAATGTCAAATCCCTTTCCCAGTTCCAAAATTGCACAATTCAATCTGACTCATTGTTATTTTCATTCCTCTCTCAACTCTCGTTTATCTGTTCATATCCTGAAATGTTCATCAATGAAATTGCTCACTAGTCTCAGGTACATAATTTTCCATTCTTAGGAGCCATCATGAGGCATGTGAAATTGTTGTCTTGTGGGTAAACTCTTTGACTATTCCCTGTTCCTTAAATCCCACATTCTTCAAGCTTTCCTAGTCTTCATGCCTTCCCTTTGAGACTAATCCTACTTTATCCTATATATAATTTGTTTATATTTAGTTGTTTGCAAATTGTCTCTACCACTCTACTATGAGCTCTTTAAGTATGGGGGATGCTTTTTGCCTTTTTTTTTCATCTCCCCAGAGCTTACCACAATAATTTGGCATATAGTACGAACTTAACAAATGACCAACTGGCTACAAACCCTCATTTCAAACCATATATAATATATATATATATTTGTAAATATTTTGTATCACACCTTTGATTTCCACCTTCTTCCAGAATTATTTGAAAATATGAACAAATTGAAATGTTTTACTCTATAAAAATGGCATGCTGCAAATGAAGTAGTTCCTTCTGTTCTTAAGTTGCTCTTCCTAAATCACTATCAATAACTCTGGACAACTGAAAGAATGTACATCTCATATCATCTAAGTAAACTTATGGAGCTCTGCTTCAAGAGGTAGCACAGATGGGAAATATAGTGGAAAAGAAAAATTAATCAGCTTGCAAATGTTAGCTCTCAGAAGGGTCCTTTAAATTTAATATATGCCAGATACCACAATTTTGGTCTCTTATATGCATGCCTAAGTGGAAGGGAAGAATTCAAAATGTAATTATTGACCTTTGCACACAAAATCATCATAGTCAAACCTTTTTTAAGCTCAAGACCCCAGGCAACTACAGTATAACCTAGTGTATTATTTCCATCTAAAACCACACAATATAGAGGAAAACCCTTACAATTATAGTAACATGGGGAAATATAAACTCATAGGATTCTGCTAAAAAAAGTCCTTTCTCAATTTATCTTGTTTTCTTTCTTATCAACAGTCAGTTCCACAGTTCTAAAGATGCCGAGTTTCTTTAACTTCACCACTTTGTTTATGTGTATTCTCAAAGTGAGACTTTCGTATTGTCGTTAGAGTTATTGGCAAAAGCTACTATCTTTCTACACTCATAGCTTAATTGTTTACTTCTGTGAGAGTGGTAATCTGCAAAGGATTTTAGAAATGTAACTACCACAATAGTTCACAGATGAAAAAATAAAAACGTAGGAAATCACTTATCCAAAGGGGAAAATGCGTTCTTCTACAACTTTTTTCTTGGTATATTTGTCAGACTAGATACTTCATTGACAAAATAGGAATATGACTTAATAGGACTCTTTTGCTCTTAGTAATACAATGCTAAATTTTTTTGCAAAATAATGTCAATTTTTCTTTACTGAATGACATTTGTGATCCATCAGTGATGTTTTAATTTTGCAGAAATATAATTTTTCCTATCTTTCTTCTACTAAATTCACCCTCAGAAGGATTGGCCTTGCTTCCTTTCCACCCAGTGTCCCTGTATTTTTCTACTTCTTTAATCACTTTGCTGTTTACTTCAACATTGGGTTTGCAACAGTATTCATTGCAGAAACATTTAGTCTTGGAAAGGTTCACCTTCCACTTAACATACTGTGACAGCAATTGCAATTCTCATACTCTATTTTCCATCTCTTAAGAATCATTTTAAAATATAATTCAGTTGTCACAAAGAGATGCATCAATTTTACGCCATCCATATTGATTTCTGTTCCTGGTTAAGTTTCTCCACCCTTGATTACAGAGAATGGTCTTTGTTTGGCATCTGTGTCCTCTTCCTTGATTCCTCCAAATAGATTTATGTGGCATGAATTGTTGAATGACATAATTCCTGTTATATGGTTGAACCAGATGGTATATAGTACTTTCCTATGTTCCAATTTTGTTAAGTTATGTCAAAGATGGCATTCCCTTCTCTTGGATCTATTTTTTTCTTGCAATTAAGAATATAAAGTAGAATGGAATTTACTAGTTCTGCCAGGTCATAGAGAGAAAAAATATGGTTAAAAATTGGGTCCTTAGAGTAAATCTTGCTTATTCTTTTCTTTCTCAATAGTCAGAGACAACTAATGAATATTGCCCTAGACCCAGAGGCAGGAAGACCTGAGATTAAATCCAGTCTCAGACACTTAATAACTGTGTTACCCTGGCAAGTTACTTTGCCTTGTTTCTTTTTTTTTAGATTTTTTTCAAGGCAATGGGGGTTAAATGACTTGCCCAAGGCCACACAGCTAAGTAATTATTAAGTGTCTGAGATCAGATTTGAACCCAGGTACTCCTGACTCCAAGGCCAGTGCTCTATCCACTGTACCACCTAGCCACCCCCCTTAATTTCCTGAAATGTAAAATAGATATAATAATGATGCCTACCTCACAGGATTGTTGTGAGGATCAAATAAGATAGTATCTATATAAAATGCTTAGAAAAGATCCTGACACATTATATAGATGCCATATAAATGCTTATTTCCTTCCTTCCAATCTATAAATCTTTCTTAATGTGATTAAGCATGATTTTAGTGAAGACTTTGTGAAAACAAAATATCTGGTCAGTATTGTTGAGGTTCTTCTGAGATTGCTTTATGAAATCAAATCATTTTTTTTTGCTCCAGTAGAATTCATTTTTGTTCCCCCCCTCCACTTTTGAAAGCAATGCTTCTGTACAGCTACTGAATTGTTATACCCAAAATACAGATCAGACAATGTCTTTTCTCAGAAATCTTCAGGGGCTCCATTACTTATAAGATACAAAATTCTCAGCTTGGCATTTAAATTCTTCCACAATGAGATTCTCTCTTCCCTCACCAATCTCATTTTCTATTAGACCCCCCTCACTTCCTCTTCAGTCTCCAGTCATCCTGCCCTGCTTACTTTTTCCCTTACATGATATCCCATTTTTCCATCATCATGGTTGTACAAAGGCAGTCCCCCATGTCCAGAGTGTACTCCATCCTCACCTCTTTCCTGTAAAGGTAGTTGCCTTCAAGCCATAGTCTAATTCTGTACCCCTTCTCCCTTCTCTTCCCAGTTGTTAGGTCTTTTTCCCCTCAAAATTACGTTGTATAATTTTATATTTACTTTGTAATTACCTCTCAACTACATCTTCTCCTTTCTTCCCCTTAACAACATCCACATTCCCATTCCCATTTTCCTGGATTACATTGTAGCTCTATAAAAAAAACTATATAAAAATCTTTCCTCTCCATTCTTTTCTCTCCACAATTCACCCTTCAAATACTCCTCTGACAACATATTCTTTTTTATCCAAAGATTATGTCATGCTATTCCTTCTCTCAAGAATCTCTAGGGATTCCCTGCTGTTTCCCTAATCAAGTACAAACTCATCTGCCTGGTATTTATGACCTTCTATGACCTGATGCCACCATCCCTTTCCCATCTTATCTCATATTATTTTCTTCCATGAACTCTATATCCTAACTCAAGTGAACAGCAATCTGATTCCTGAATGCATTCTGCATTTTTATCCTTTCTTGCCTTTACTCTCCCTCACACCTGATTTTCATTTATTCAATTCTTATCCACCCTTAACCTTTAAAGCCATATTAAACATTATCTCCTCTAGGAAGTATTCCCTTCAATTCAGGACTGGTAATGACTTTCTCCCTCTGATCTTTCATGAATACTTGTCCCTCCCTGTCCACTAGACTGTAATGATTAGTTTCTTACCTGAGCTTTAAATATCTTTTAGTACCTAATGCAATTCTTTGCATGTAGTGTGCACTTATTACATTTTGTTTTGTCTTTGTTTGGGGCAAAAACTTTATTTCATCCCTTTCATCTACCTAATATGGAAACTCTCCCCACAGTCCAAACTGTTGACTTTTCAGCAGCTTTCAGGCTCATTTGTTTGGGGGCCTCTCAATTATCCATAGTATCACAGGCAGATGTGTTCAAAGTAGGAGTTAAATCTAGATATTTCTTTTTGTAACTTCATATTCTTTTATTTTATTTTTAATTTATAGAATAAAACAAGCATTTTTAGCACAGCATAGTAAAAAAGATGATTGCTCATGAAACTGCAAATCTATTATATACAACTTATTATTCCTTTTAAATATATAATACAATTATTGTATAATTTTCTTTTCCCCCTTTTTTCCTTCCCCTCCCTGCTTTAGAAATGGCTACCATTAGATGCAAATACACACACACACACACACACACACACACACACACACACACACACATATATACACACACATACACAAATACATTATTCTATTTACCAGTTCTTTCTCTGGATGCAGGTAGTGTCTTCCTTCATATGTCCTTTGTAGTTAACTTGGGTATTTATAATTGTCAATATGATTTATTTGCTTAGATATTCCTTAAGAGTGAGCCTCTCTATATAAAGTCTCTCCTCTCTCCAATATATCTTATGGCCAGGTGCCAAAGGAATTTTCCCAAAGTTCAGGTATAGTCTCATCACTCCTCTTATCAGTGAGCACAAACAGCCCCCAATGTCTCTAGGATCAATTGTAAATGCTGCTGTCTTTACAACTTAAAGCTACCTCTTTAAAACCTTCACTATTAAGATGACCCTTCTGTTCATCTTTGCCCAAATGTGAAAATATAAAGTTTATGCACAAATTTATGACCCTATTATTGCATTATACTAGCTTTACAAGGGGGTACTAGGAACACATTCAGGAGAGTGCTCATAGAATCTTAAGAGTTTTAAGACATTTAATCCAATTTCTTCCTGTTTCCTGAATTACCTTTTCAACATACTGGTATCAGTCTGGAGGAAAGGAAGATGCTCACAGGGACTTAGAAGTGGTAGATAATAGAGTAGGCACTGCACAGTAGTGTGTGGTAGGCACTGCTGCAAGGGCACTACTGTCACACTATTTAGTGGTCTATAACTAATGCTTGGGCAAGATTGGCTGAATGCATCATTGACTCTTCCACTACAGGCTACTATATCCAGGGTATTTAAAGGAAACAACTGGAAAAATCCAAATGGATGTCCCTGAGGTTTCATGACTCTCTGCTTGGCTACTTAGGGAAAGAAGACAATGAAAACTCGACTATCCCAAGAGGGGTGTGTGTGATTGTGTGTGTGTGTGTGTGTGTGTGTGTGTGTGTGTATTCCTGCACCTGAAAATCATGCACCTGAGGATCGTGGTTGCCTGACACACTGATAGGGAGTCATCTTGGTTCAGTTTTAATTTTTCTAGAGATAGGGAGCTTGCTCACTAAGGAGGTTAGTCCTTGTTGGACAGTTCTTACTGTTAGAAAAATTTCCTTTACATTTAGCCAGAATCTTATACTCCCACAGCGGTGGCCATCTGACTTTTTTTTGAAGACTAATAGTGAGAGCCTGCCCATCAGCTTCCCAAAGGAATTGATTCAATTTGGAAATAGTATTTTTGGAAGTTTTGTCTTACATTGACCCTAAAATCACCTCTTTGCAACTTCCATATATTACTCTTAATTTTTCCTTCTGATTCTGAGTAGAACAAATCAAATCCTGTGTTCCAGTGACATGGATCTGCTACTCCCCACACAAGTTACTTTGTCAACACTATATTTTCACTGGTTGTCCTCCACGCCTGGAATTCTTTCCCTCCTCATCTTCACTTCCTGAATTCCCTGATGTTTTTCAAGTCCATAATAAAATTCCACCTTTAACAAAAAGCCTTCGCCTATTCCATTTTTTGTGGTGGTGTCCACCTAAGATTATTTAGAATTTATCCTATATCTATATTGGTTGAAATTAGCTGATCAAATATTGTCTTCTCCTTTAGACTGTGAACTACTTGAGAACAGGGACTGTCTTTTGCCTTTCTTTTTATCTCAATCATTTAATAAATGCTTAATAAATATTTATGGCTGACTAAAGGTTGTTGTATCATAAAATATCCTTTCTCTCTTGTAACAGTCTTAATATTAATTCCATTTGCTCTCTAGCCCATACCATACCATCCCAACCTCTCCAAAAGTTTTCTTCTCTCCTTCCCTTTTATCTTGGTCAATTGGGAAGCTGTGGAAGGTGCTTTTTTTGGGTGACTAAATGAGAAGCCAGATCATGTCACAAAAGGAACTATAATAAAGTTTTGGCATGGTTGCTTGACCACAAAGGCAGAACTAGGAATAATAGTTGAAAGCTAAGAGAATTAAAATTTGGTCCAAAAAGAGGGGAAAATCTTATTAGGGATGACTTAAGTAGAATGTGCTGCCTCTGAATTTAAGGGTTTTCCCCTTCACTGGAGGAGTTCAAGTAGAGATTGGATGACAAATAATCAATGATATTATAAGCTATACCTATTCATATATGGATTAAATTAGTATTTTCCAATATTCTTTCACCTACAAAATTTGGTGCATTTAAAATTGAATGAAGCCTATACAGACCTTATCCACAGAAAATTTAGTCATTATGGCAATCCAGGACCCAAGTCCATTTGCAAAAGACCACAGGATCGCTCCTCTCCCAAGCTCTCATCGGTGTACCCCTCCTATAGGACAAGACATTGAATAATCAATTCTCCACCAATAGGAAAAAGTTTTATGCTTGATCCCAGTATAATATTTACCTGTCTCAGGTTTCGGAAATCTCAACGTGAGCTTAGATGCAATGCCATAGATTCAGTTCCTATTCCCATTAACTAGACTGACCTTTATATTTAAATGTTCTTGGCATATGGAATTTCCTGTGTGTTCACTTCTGAAATTGGGTGGAAAATGGGGTGAAAAGAGTAGTAGGGGGGCATTTCTGGAAGCTTTTAGAAACAGTGACCACTGGGTGAGGCTACAGATGATTCAAATATTCTAGTGTCTCAAGAGGGTCTTAGTCTCCTGATATTTACTTTGACATATAGTCATGGAATGTGTCTATTTATGGTCTGTTGACTCTGAGACATCCCCAACCTCTCCTCACAATACTCCAACTACCCCTAAAGAAGAACAGAAAAACAAATCTCTATTGTTTTAGTGACTTTATTAGAAATATTTATTTGACAAAAACCAGGCAAATATATACAATGTTGATTACTTCTTTCTTGAAATCTATTATCCTATGATATCACATGTCCTAAAGATGACAGAATTATTCCACTTTAACCCAAACTTTAGATATCCTCAAACCTTCTGCCTTTGAGCCTAAGAAAGGAAAGAGAACATAGAAACATAGACTCCTTAGGAAGAGTCAATGTCCACTGAGAGTATTTGGGATGAATTTAAAATCATAACTCTTATCTGAAATGTAACCTTGAACTCTGGCTCTGATAGTTGAACTTTTACAATATCTTCCAAGTAATCAGACCTTCATGATACTTTCCAGTCATATCCATACAATTTTCCTCTCCCTTCTACCCCTACTTTCTAGCTCTCCTTTATGCGTTATTTTCTCCCATTAGAATTCAAGTTCCTTGAGGATAGGGACCATCTTGCCTGCTTGTATTTATGTCCCTACCACTCGACACTATTTCTAGCACATAGTACTTAATGCTTCCCCCCCTCTATCTATAGCCTAGATGCCCACTCTTCTTCATCAATTAGCAAATTACAAATCCCCAAAATACCACTACAAATCTCAAAGCATCCTAGAGAATTCAACAGATGAATTATATTGGAATTGGAGTTTTATTAAAGATAATGCTTATAATCACCCAGGTATAACAACATAAAAATTTAGGAAAAACATTCTAATAACTGTTTTTATAGTCTCTAAACTACTTCCCTCTAGAGAGAAAATAACAGAAGAAATCAAAACTATGTGACAATTCAATGAAGCTTTATCTAATCCCCAACATCCTGCATGCTCCTAAAATTGTCCCAAACATGCTTTTCAAAGATTCCCTGGACAAGGCACAAATTCTGAAACTTATTTAATCACAAATAAGCAATAATTTCATTTACCTCTGCAATAGTCCAATGAACATTAAAATTACAAAAATATCATCTTATCACATTTTAAAAGTGGAGGCCTAGGACAATTTTTGACTTGACCAAGGAATCACAGATCATCAGAATCAGAGGTAAAATTTGAATTTCGTTTCTTTGCCTCTAAAGCTAGGGTTCTTTTTCTTTTTGGATTTTTCAAGGCAGTGGGGTTAAGTGGCTTGCCCAAGGCCACATGGCTAGGTAATTATTAAGTTTCTGAGGTCGGATTTTAACCCAGGTACTCCTGACTCCAAGACCGGTGCTCTATTCACTGCACCACCTAGCCGCCCCACTGTGCCACCTAGCTGCCCCTCTTTCTTTTTTTTTAAATTATTTTATTTTACTTTTTCCAACTAAATGTAAAGATGGGACTCTTAACTCTCAAAGTTGCCAACAATACCAGAATCATGACTTGTCAAGGATTATTTTTATCTGAACTCTATCAAAGATAAGATGGGAAGAATGAGAATAGGCATAACTGGCATTTATATTAGGCTTTAGAGCTATATATCTATTATCTCATAGGGAAGCACAGGCCTTGAGTAGTTTTGATCAGAGCCCACACTTTTTGTTTGAACCAGAGTGAATTCCATGTCCTTCTCCCTACGATTTTTTAAATACTAGTGTTGATTTCAGCAACCTATTTGGAAAATTTAATTCTAGTGACATCTAGTGACTCTGTGTAGCAATGCACAGAAAGCTGACTTTTCTAGCACCAAATGTTGAAAGTATCTTGACAAAAATGAGAGAATTTGTTTTTATTAAGTGAAAATCACTTTAAACAAGTGACTTAGTTTCAGATTAGCACTCATTTACAAAATGGGGAGGATATTTGTTCTCTCTGCTTTGCTGATATGTGGTAAAATACTTTGGGAAAGAAGTGCATCATTTCCTTTCTGATAAAGAATATACAAATATGGAACTAAATGGGAGTTCTTTGGAAGTGCAGGATGGGGGAGATATTTGACCCCTCCTCTGAAGGAATAGAAGAACCAATGAAATATAAGAAAAATAATGGATAACATATTTAGCTTCTACTTAAAACTTTGCTGCATTGGATTTGAGAATATGCTTCTGTTTGTTACTTTATTTGAAAAGAAAACAAATCTAGAATCTGGGGTTCTGCGTTAGAATCAGCATCTAAATGTTATCTTGTTCTAGTGAGCTAATACACACACAGAGACACATACACACACATATACATATACATATACATATACATATACATATGCATATACATATACATACACAGAAACATCCACAAAACTCTTTTTTTTTTCTCTTAGCCAAAAAAAAAAGTTCTGGCTTATTGTTGAATAACTTGTTTCAGACATACATCAAAAGGGTTGATTTTTTAAACAAAATAAGCAAAACAATAGCAAAAACCAAAAGAAGAACTTCAGAGACACAAGAAAGAAAACAAATATTTTATCTTTCAACATAAAATGCAAACCAACTATTTATTGTACAACTCAGTACACACCCTCACACAGAAATTATTATTAGAATGCTAGGCGTTAGGTTTTTTGGTTGTTGTTGGCTTTTGTGGGGGGAGTAATTTGGAATTTTGAATCACCAATGGTAATTTTGAAACTCTGTACATAACTTCTTGTGCTGAAGATTCCCTGAAAGATCTGAGAACCAGGAGCTCCTCCTTCAGGTGCTGGTGACAATTGAGGATCAGGTAGACTACCTAGGTCAGCCAGGTACCGATCATTCTTACTGGAGGTCAGTTACCAGCCTTTTCAAATGGAATCCCAGGGCCGGGTGGTCGCCGTGACAACTAGAAACAACTAGGGGATGTTGTTTTGATTGAGTCAAAGTACTGAGTGTTTTGTTCAAGGAAAAGACATTGGCTAACTCCTCATTTCTACTCCTAGCAACAATGAGTAAAGACCGTAAGTGACGTCTTTCCCACTGCCAAACAGTGCTAATTTTCTCTCCTAAATATTAATGGCCCCATTCTTCAAGGATCTCATTGAATTTTTCATTATCTGTCTTTTGTCCCCATGAAAAGAAAGTTTTTGATAAAGAGTCATACTGTAAGATCAAAGCCAATAGTACTAAGGAGAATCTTTAAATTTTTAATTTAACTGAACAAAAATTAATTGAATAGTATATACAATGTCTTGTAATAATAGTTGGAGTTACATTGATAAGAGTAAGAAGCAATACTAATCCCTAACTTAGAGATGAGGAAACTGAAGTCTAAAGAGGGTAACTTCCCCATTGTCACCTACTTTGAAGAGAAATCGGTAAAGAACTCATTATCATCTGATGCTTAAATCCATTGTATCACAGGGAATGAAAATATAGTATTCTGCCTCATTGGGGACCCAGGATGATTGCTGGGCTTAACATCCAGCAGGGCCCTAATCTAAACTATCACTTCAATTCATATTTGGAGTCCTCAGAGTTGTGGTCTTGTCCACTATTATCCTTCTTACTCTCCCCCACCCAGTATGTCCAGTGCCTTCACAATAACTTTTATTTTTTTATTTTTTAAGTTTTTGCAACGCAATGGGGTTAAGTGGTTTGCCCAAGACCACACAGCTAGGTCATTATTAAGTGTCTGAGGCCGGATTTGGACTCAGGTACTCCTGACTCCAGGGCCGGTGCTCTATCCACTGAGCCACCCCTCACAATAGCTTTTAACTGCTCATAGTATTCTATTATGGTTAATCACCCAGATGTGGGATAGTAGCATCATGAGCCTACTATAACCTTTGAACTCAATGGTGGTAGAATATTCAGAAAGTGGAGGTTATGAGATCTCATGCCAGACATGGGGTTCAGTCAGCACAGTCTTGGAGATGAGAAATGAAATGTCCTTCTTGTACATGGAAGAATAATAAAGCCAGTAAGACTGATCAGTCAAGGATGTGAGAAAAGGAATATTGTATTAACAGGGTCCAAAAGATAGATTGAGGTCACAAGATGGCCTGAAATAGAATGGTGATCATGTGAGGAAGAAAAAGGAACTGATTAAGGAGTTATGGAGGTAGAAATGTCAAGATCTGACAATTATGGGGTTTGAGTTAGTAGTATACTATAATACCATCTGCTTCTCATAGCTAATCAATGAAAAGACTTATTCAGCATTTTGCCTTCCCTAGCTTTTTCTTACTCCTTTTCAAAAATATCCAATAGATATAAAATCAGGTTGAACTATCTTGACAATACAAAGAATGCAAAAAACCTAGACTGTTTCCTCCTCCCCCAATCAGAAAAGATGAGTTTTCTAAACTCAAAGAAAACTCATCCTCTTTCTAAATAGGATTCTAGAGACTAACCATGATGATAACAACATTATAATACCAACTTTTAAGATAGAAACGATTTATCCAAATCTCCAAAGAAAAGTCTCTATTCAGAAAATTGGCTCAAATACAAACTACTCTCTATTCAAGGGACTTTATCTTTTACCACCAAGCATTGTGCTGGGAAAAATGAGTCATCACAAATACAGAGAACTTAATGGAGCTTTTAAAATGATATTTACACTTAATTTTGTGATAAATATATTATTCTCAATGATCCAAACATTAATCACTTTAAGTTTCTGCTCCTTCCTCCTTAGCTTCTATCCATCAGCAGGCCTTGAAAATCAGTATGAAATGGCAACATATGGTAAGTAAAATTTTGGAATATTGCATTGTCAGATTTTGTAAAAATATGGTAGAAACAGTACATCCTTGTGGCTAACTATGGGCAGCAAGATGATGGTGACTATCTGGGTCATATAAGTAGTCACACCACAAACTCCACCAATAAGATTACCTGACACAAAACTGAATGTACCAGAATCTTTAAAATCATCCATGCTTCCATTTTATTTTGCTGCAGTATCATATTCTGTGAGTGTTAAATCATCAGATTTATTAATGAATTGTGGTTCACCAGTGACTATTGAAATAGTAAAAATATTATCTCAGAAATTCAGAAAAAATCCATATCTCCAGAAAAAAGGTTGAATTTATTCTGCATAGAGAGTCAGAGTAATCATTGACAAAGCGATTATTCATTATTGTCAGACAAAGACTTGTTATATTCACAATAAATGTCTTCAAAAATGTCAAATGTTAAATTGTTCACGAAACAAATCTGATAAAGATTCTGTATAAGATGAAGGATAGAAAATTGAAATAGACATTTATATCTCCTAAATTGTTTATAATTCAATTTGTCTATTAGTTACCCTGAGAGTTTCAATTATTGATTCTTAAAGTGTAGAATTTTTTTTTGTAATTTAGATAGCAAATTTACTTGCTTTTGATTTTCAGTTATCTCTAATATTTACCTGTTAAAAACTCCAATTGAATTTCCAGTAACCTATCAGGTTTCCCCATAATTTTTCTTTGTTTTTCCTCTTTAATAAATAGAAAATACTGGTCAGATAGAACCATTGCTTCAGGCAAGATACCGAAGTTTTTGAGATTAGATGAGAGCCACTGTTATCCTCTTCTGAAGGATAAAATTCAGACAGGACAAATCACTGTGCTACTGAGCATGAGACAATAACCAAAATATTTGTTTTATTGCAGTTATCAAATTTCTGTTTCTCAAAAAATAAATAAAATAGGAAACAAAAACTGAAATGGAAATAGGATGTGTTTTAAGAGGTATTTTGTATTTATCTTAGAGAAGAAAAAGGTTCTGCCCTTTGAGTTTATTACAATTTGATACACACACCCACACTCTATACAGGACTTGCTCATCTTAAGACATGGTTCCCATAATCAGTGTTTAATGGCTTCCTCATGTATATAGAGAGATAGAGAAGGAGATGCAGTTAGATACCTATGAGAAAAACAAAGATCTTTTGATTCTTTACTATCTCCACCTTGTCCTTTTTCCATTGCAATATCCACACCTACACCTTTCATACTTGTCAATGATCTTGATCACTACTAACCCACATTGATCCCCAAAAGTGAAAAGAGTAAGGGGAACTACATCTATGCTTATCATGGATGCAAATGTAAAATTTACATCAGATTGCCTTCTGTTGTGGGGGGGGAAGGGGGAGGGAAGGGAGAGAGGAAGAAAAATTATGAAACTCAAAACCTTGCAAAACATGATTGGTAGAAACTAGAAAAAGATGAGGGAGAGATCATGAAAAATAAAATGGATTTTTGGATGCATAAAACTATTTATAAAGTTTGTGAAGAAATAAAAATATTCAAATATAAAAAAAAAGTTAGGGGAACTAAAAAGAAGTAGGAAAAGGTTTAGGTAAGAAATTCCCAACCAGGACTTCCGTCTGCAATTTTGGGATGGCATTCCATCTCACCCTTTCCTCTTAGGTCCTTGCCTCCTTGGCTATAACAGAAGGCATAGGACATAATTTCTGCCAGTTCATCTTGAAATTATACCACATAACCTTTTCTTCATATTGTAAAGAGTTATTAAGTGATAAGAAAAGTGCCAATTTGGGAATCAAATGATCTAAGTTCAAATTCTGGCACTGACCTTTCCTATTTTTTTTGGACATACATACATACCACCATCCATCTAGTCACCTAATTTTGCAAACTCGGTGCTTATTCTTCCTCACCCCACATATTCAGTCAGTTTTGTCAGTTCTACTCCTCAACATCCCTCATGTACCCCCTTCTTCCAACTCAGGTGACCACCATCCTTGATCATGTCTTTATTCCCTCTCACCTGGATAATTGAAATTAACCTCCTAATTGGTCTCCTTGTCTCAGGTCTCTTCCTTCTCTCCTCCACCCCTCCCACCAACTTTCATTCATCCATCCATGCCTATTCTGACCATGTTACTTCTCTGATCAATAAACTTTAGTGGGGCCTTCTCTGTCACATGACAAAGGAACACTTTCCTCTATACATCATTGCTCTCCCCACTTTCATTAGCCCTTGATTTTCCAGGGGAAAGATGGTCTTTTTTGCCATTGGGGAAGGTGCTAGGGAGATGATAATCTAGTCTCAGACACTGGATACTCACTTTACCTTGACCACTTCTCATCTAGGACCATCTCTAGACATCCTGATTCATAACTGATTCCTGGACCCAGATGGTTCCAGAGGAGAAAGTGAGGCTGGTGACAGCACAGCACCCTTTACTTAAATCCAATTCATGTTGCTTGTCATAGCATCACCTCCCCAATATCATGGTCTTCTTTGAGAAGGAAAGACAAAAGAAACTCATCATGAATTAATACCACCAAGCTACCAAATTTAGTTTTATCCTCCTCCTAGCATATTCTTCCCTTGCAAAGTTACATGTTCATGGAAGAGGGAAGGGAGAAAAAAGTCCCATTTCTCCATCAAGTCCCATTTCAGCTTGGAATGAAATCCCTTAGCTTCTGGAAGCCTTAAGCTCAGGTGTTGTTTTGTGCCGTGGTCAAATTTCTTTCTCCCTCCTTTTTTCAAATGACCACATTTGAAATCACCAGTCATCTTGACTTACATCTTGCCACTGGATGCCAATGTCTCTGAAGAAGAGAATGAATCTGTTCTGTCTCACTCAAATCCAATTCATGAAAAAACATCACCCTGGTGATGTCACTGGTTCCCTTCAAGAATGAAGGACAAACAACAATAAATTTTCCTGACTCTCTATTGCCTCTGGGAAAAATTACCTTTGTCCACTTGTCATTTAAAACCTTTTATTACCTGGCTCTAAACTCTGTTTCTAGTCTTCTTTTATATTACTCCCTTTTATGTATTTTATTATCCATGCAAATTGACCTTCTTGAATTTGCTGACATAAGACTACCTTCAACCTCAGAACTTTCTTTTCTTTTCTTTTTTCAACTGGGCTATTTCCTAAGCCTAGAATATACTTCCTCTTCCCTTCTTCTATTTGAAATCCCGTTTCCTTCAAAAGTCAGCTCAACTCTCGTTTCCCATGTCAAACTTCTCCTTATCACACTATCCTACAGCATTACATTTTATCTTATACTACTTAAATATCTATATGTTCTTTTTCTGCCTTATACCCCGCCTTGAGCATTGGAGCTGTCTTGTTCATTGACTTTGTGTCTAAATGTACTGATTTGTATCGAATTGTGGACTAATTGTTCATAGTAGTTCCATAATGAATGCTTATTGCATTAGAGTGAATTAGAAGGAACAATTTGTTGCCTAGAAAGCACTGCACCCTACCATCCCTCTTACAGGGCATATAATTCCAAAACTATGCAATTTAACATTTAGTTATTTGCTGAATAATATTTTTCTCTATTTCATTTTCATAGTCTAGCCTCCTCAATAGAATTTTAAATTCTTTGAGAGAGAGAAATGGCATCTTGTACTTCATTTTTAGGTCCTCTGGCACCTAGAATAACCATGAATTAAATAAATATCTATTAACTATGCCACCCTTTAATTTTTAGCCTATCAGGTTGGAATTTTACTTGCTTTGCATCCAAGTTTCCTTTTAACATGAATGGAGATCTCTTTCAGGAGTCAGGAAAACCTGGGTTCAAAGTTCAACTGTAGATCCTTTTTCCTTATGTGATCCTGATCCTTGTTTTTCTCATCTGTAAAATGGGGAAAAAATTATAATTTCATTTCACGTTGTACTTTAAAGTTTGTATTGTCATTTCAAGCCTCTCAATAATCCTGTAATAGTAGACTATGTTACAATTAAGATTATATCAATTTTATTGAGGCTGCCAGAGGTAGTCACACAAGTCACACAAGTCACACAAGTATTAAGTATTTGAACTCAAAGGCAAGATTTGAACTCAGTCCTTAATGACTTAAATTCTAGTTGGCTAGTTGGTTGGTTGGTAAAATGGTATGAGAAATGAATTTTGATTTGTGCATAAATTTTATTTAAGTGAGGCAGAGTTGCACAAAGTTGTAGGTTTCATTCTGTCTTCCGAAGTCATCACAGTTCAGAGGCAGGATCAAGACAACTGGCAATGACTTGAGATGCAGTAGATGACCTTGTCATCCTTGTTGTCTAACCAAGCTCTAAGAGGTCCACAATGCCTTTTTCAGCTGCCTTTATGTCCACTGGAGCAAATTGTTCTCCTCCACCCATTCCACTAGGCAAAGTCTTCACAGATGAGGTTTAGGTGCCCTTGGTTACCTTCAACCTAGTCTAGCCCACCTGCCAAGATGGTTTAATGGAGTATAGACACTGTGCTTGCTTCAACTTCTTGGAGCCTCAGGTGAGAGTTAGAACATCAAAGGTGGAAAGCAACCCTGAAAAGGTTTCAGCAGCCCTCACACCAGTCTTCCTTGAAAATATCTAATATACTGCACTGGACTACCTATACAATACCATATTATCTGTCTTTCAAGGCTATTCTAAAGAAAATATCTGGTACATAGGCATCATTTAGTTTAACAGGTTTATATAATTGCAAAGTGTTTTATACTTAACTCATATAGGTTTCAAGATAAACCTTGGATCAATCCAAGATCATTTACAAGATCAGCAAATATGTCTCAGAAAAATTAAATGACTTGTCTTTAATCAACCCACAGGTCAGGATGATCTCTCAACAGCCCCTAAGAAAGTTCTTAGTATGATAACCAATGCTGTTATGTAATTTGACTTTTTCTGCAACTTGCAGGAAACTAAAAATAAAGAATTGTGGAAAACTCTCAATAGAGTACTGAATCAGCAGACTGTAATCTTGTCAATAAATTCCAGGTATGTGATGACTTTTCATTCTATCTCAGTCATTAAAAACAATTTTTCTTCTTTAGGATCTCCCAAATGCTGATGGGTGTCTCATTAGTAACTGAAGGAGAGGGGGGAGAGAGAAAGATAGAATAAAGATCAGGGATGTGCTGATAAATATCTAACAATAGACTCCTCAAAAAAATGTAAAATACAACATACTTTTAGGTTTGATTTGCATTTCTAACATCCTCTCCATCATTTTCTTAAGTCTAGGCAATTAACAAAACAATGAAGTTCTAATTTGTTTGCCCATTTCCAATGTGTAAATGTCCACACTGGAAATTTAATAATTGATGGTCCAAGCAGGTTCCAATCTACCCTTGCCAACAACTCTCAAATTTAATAGAAATAGGCATAATATTCTATTTGTGGATTAAATAAAATTAATCACACATGTTCATGTGTGCATCTCTTTGTTTAGTGAGAATAAGAAGACACCCATGAATGGAGATGTTAAAAAATAGTTATATCATATGAGATGACAACCAAAATAAATTATGTGAAATCAGTTTGAATTATTGAAAGTATAGGAGTATGACTTAATCACATTATATTCTTCCATGACCATACCACAATTGGTATGGTCTTGGCAGTAAATTGTAGATTGAAAAAATTCATGGTAAGAACATTCAAAACTATCTGGAGAAAATTAACTTGAAGACCTGGAAATATTTAGTCTGGGAAAGAAAAAGATTTAGAGGGGTATAGTCTATCTTCATGTAGATAAGGAGCTATTATTTATTCAACTTGGGTTCTAGAGATAAGTAGAACCAGTGACTGAAAACTATAGGGTGGCAGGTTTTGCTTCAATGTGGGAAAGAACTCGTCGATAATTAGAACTTTGCAAAAAAATTTAAATGGCTTCCTCAAGAGGTAATGAGTTTCCTAACACTGCAGGTTTACAAGCAAAGGCTGGAGTATTCTGTCTCAAGAATGTGAGAAAGGAGATTCATAAATGAAATGAGAAAGTTTGGACTATATGGTCTTCAGGTACCTTTTAAGGATTCAGGATGTATAAGAAAAATAATTGCAATTTGAAGATAAATTGTATTCATTTTAATTTTTTTTAAAAAAAATCATTTCTATATTAGTCCAATTTGAATTCTTTAGGGGGTAGCTTGGTATTTTTTCCCTTCTGGGACTTGAATTTATAGACCCATTGTTGTGGTTGTTTGTCCTTTGTCCTCAAAGAAGACTATGACATCAGGAAGAGGTGATACCATGACATGTAAATGAATTGGATTTGAGTTGAGGGGTTTGCAAGTAACCAGTCTCACTTTCTTCTCAGGAGTCATAACATAAGATAACAGAAAACAAAACATAATGAAACATAATATAGCAAATAATATTTATGATACATTAATATTATATACCTATATTATATTATATAATGCAGGTGCTTGTTCCCACACATGATTCACTTTCAAAGATAGTGGAAGGAAGTGGGGGATAGTGGTTCAGGGAAGAAGAGAGTTTTACCTAGTGATACCTCATGTCTGGTTGTCTGACCCTAGAGTAAGTTCCTTTAAGCACCTTTGGTTTTGCACAGTTTTCATTGCTGCTTCCCCTTTTGATGCACATGTTCTATGCAAACTGAGTTTTTTCCCAACCATTCCCTTTTGTTTCAGTGGCACGGGAGAGCTCTAGTTATCTGAAAAAGGATCAGGATGTTTGTCCCTTAGTTGGACAACTGCCCATCTACACTTAGTACCTTGAAAGGAGTTTTCAGCTTGGAATAGATTTTTTTTTAACTGAAATACTATAAAACAGATGGAACTAATCAGACCAAGAAGAAGAGACAAAATTTCATCCATTTTCAATAAGCAAATATGACAAATGCTATTTGCTTTGTATTTGAAACTGGTCTGCCTAATGCAATGATTTTATTGAATAAAGCTGACAATGTTTATGCTATCCATTTGCATTTGTTATCTCACTTTCTTCCAAAATTAGGATTTTTGGAGGTGGGAGCAAGAGCTAGATAGTGTAGTAAATTGAGCTCCAGTCCTATAGCCAGAAGAGACTGAATTCAAATCCAGCTTCAGACACTTACTAGTTGTGTGACCTTGGGCAAGTCATATAACCTGATTAACTCCTCAAAAATAAAAACAAAAAAAAATTTAATTTTTAAATCATTAAGTTAATTTAATCTGTTAGGACATTTCCCTCTTTGTACTTAATTCATGATCTTTACATACATTTCAGAAAAAAATTTCATTTATCTCTAAAGTTGCTGTTTGGCTATTCATGCACTAAGAATTTCAAATAAGCCAGTGGATAGAGTTCAAAACAGACCCCCAGATGCCTAATACTTTCTAACTGTGTAATCTTGGACAAGTCACTTCACCCGATGGCCTCATATTTTGGGCCATCTCCAATCATCCTGATTCATATCTGGTCACTGGATCCAAAGAGAAAGTGACTCTGGAGACTCTGAATGACACCCCCTCACTCTGATCCAATTCATGTGCATGTCATAACATCACCTTACTGATAGTTTTCTTCAAGAATAAAATACAACAACTGTGAGTTCATGACTCAGAAAGGGAAAAAATACTAAGATAGTCCCAAAATAATTTGAATTAGAATAATGTAAAAATGATTTTTTTTCTTATCAGATTTTTATTTTTCTAAACATAGAGAAACACTGAGGATTAAAAACAGTTTCTACACCTTGAGAGTGGTGGCCACAAGACCCTACAATTAGTGACCAGACCCTTGCCTGTTTAGTGGTCAAGTTTAAGGTCTCAGTGGACAGGAAGAATATGACTCCATAAGCACAAGCGTTTAAGCATAAAGTTGGACAAAATCTGGCCAAGCTTCTGCTGGAGTGCTGGATATCAGATATCAGAAAATTGGGAAACATCACTAATCCCTCAGTCCCTAAATCAAAAGCCACTGTTGTGAGAAAGAGTCAAGTCCTTAGAGTTACTGGGGTTATCTATTTTTTCCATTTTTCCCTAGGCCAGTTATAGTTGTCGGGGTGAACAAGAAGCTATGGCTCTGAGGGCCTTAGGGCAATTAGGCTTTTGAAAACGCAAGCTTTCATAAATTAGAACAGGACTAAAATAGGGGTTAGGGAATTCCAACCAGGCAACTGCAGAGCCTAGGCTAGAATTTCCAAAGGAAGTGATATTTATGCTATGGAGTTGCTACTTGGTTTAGATCAATCCAAGAATATAAGAGTAGGATGTGATAAGCGGTAAAGGGGAGAATCCTAAGAGGTTATAGAATTGAACTGAATTATAGATAGATAGATAGATAGATAGATAGATAGATAGATAGATAGATATGGGGAAACCTAGGTCCTCAGGAATAGTCAAATTAGAGGCTTCTCCACTGAGTCACAAGCTTCATTTCACCAAACCAAGGAGGTAGGTATTCAAGAACTTCAAAACATCCGGTGGATAGAGTTCAAAACAGACCCTCAGATGCTCAACACTTTCTAACTCTGTAATCTTGGACAAGTCACTTCACCTGATGCCTCATTTAGACTTTGGTAGAAGATTGATTTAATTTTTCTTGACCAGGTTCCAGGAAAAGTCTCAAATTGTCATTGCCATATTTATTTACAAAGGGAATTTCTTATATTTTGTTACCACAAAATATAAGAATATGATGTTCCTATAAGGACAATTGTGACCTAAATACAAACATGAAGTACACTGAGCTGCTCCCTCAAAGGAAAGATAAAAGAACAATTCCTACTTTGGCTTTTGGGGTGTAGCTACTTTAAATTTGGGCAGTTTTCTCTTCCTTTCCTTCCCACCCACCCCCCCAGGATCTCAAAGCTCTCAGTAAACAGTAACTCTCTCCCCCACCAATCCACAAAAAAGTAATAGATAACTGGTCCTTCCTGGATCAGACATTAAAACCCCTTTATAACAGAAAGAGAGAGAAACCTTGTATCAGTGGAAATTTTCCCAAGATCACTCAGGGATGTTAGGAGACCTCAGAATCATGTTTTCCCCTCTGACTCAGTTCAAATAATAGCAACTACATTGATAACTCAATGAACATTAGGACTAGAGGGAAATGTTCGGGTCAAAATCCTCAACTGAAAGAGAAGGGAGGCAGGTAAAGTCTAGCTTCTTCCTGACTCTATCCTCTTAACTTTCTAAATTAAAGTTAAAGGAGATTAAAGAATGAGGTTTAAAGATATCTTGTACTAGATTCTAAAAGAAGTAAACCACAAGAGGGGAACAGACATTAGTAGGTAACGGACTATAGGTTGGGGTTTGGATTGGACAATATTAAGAAATGCCTGTAGCTTGGAGACTGCTCAACAGTCCAACTGTGGCCAAGGCCATGTCTTGGAATGACTGACCATAGGGTCCGTGCTTTACTTGACTCTATAAATGGTCTCCAAGAAACAGAATAAATTATGGGAGAATGTTGCCAGAAATCTACCTGGTCCTAATTACCAAGACTAAGGCACAACTGAGCATGCAGGCCACAGAGACAGAGACCTCACAAAATGGGAAACCAGGGCCTATCCCTTGACCTTGGCTTTCCCTATACTAGCCTTTTTGCCTTCTTTTGGGAAGCTAAAATTAGCTGCAACAAAGGCTATCTAACAATAGCATGTCACCACTGCTCAAGATGCCACATAAATCTAGCCTGAGAGGGAAGAAAATTTCTCCCTAAATATGTGCTTCCCTTCCACTTCCCTGTAAGCATTGTATGAGTTATACACAAGTTGGGGTGGGGGTGCATCTTAGTGGTGCAGGGAATAAAGTACCAGTCCTGGAGTCAGGAGGACCTGAGTTTAAATCCTACCTCAGACACCTAATAATTTACTTAGTTGTGTGATCTTGGGCAAGTCACTTAACCCCATTGCCTTGCTAAAAAGAAAGAGTTATACCCAAGTATTTGGCTTCTAAGTTGGATGTGAAGTGTGAGAGTTGGGCAGTTGTATAGTTCTGTTGCTATCACAAGTTTCTAGGCAAGTGGATCCATAAATGATGAGTTCTTATACCATCAGTTAGCTGCCTAAACCTTCTTACAAGAGACTCTAAGTGATTACACTAGTGCCCAGATTAAAATCAAAACCCTCAGAATGAAAAAATATTAACAATAGGAATAAAGGGAGATTGGCACTACTGATCCTCAGTTCCTTGATCATTCAGAGACTAAAAGGAAAAGATAAGATCTCTACACTTTCTAGGAAGGATTTTCGATTTCCTAACTCATTACCATTGCTTGGGGTGACAATTTGACCAATGTTCTGCATTATATGGAGCCAACTTCTATGTGGAAGCAGTCAGTGTTGCTCTTCAATAACACCCACATCTCCTGAAAAACCCCATAACTCCTTTTGGCTTAGGTGCTTGGGCCTGGGCCAGGTCTGAACAAGTTATTTCAACTACCTATTGTGGATTCCAGGGCTAGGACCTTGGAAGGCAAAGTAGGGTTTAGAGGTGAGCAAGTAGCTTCTATATTTTTGGCTCAAAATATCCAAATATTTCCTTGGAGCCCAATTTTTTATATATATATATATTGTTTGGTACAGAAAAATGTGTCACCCCATTTAGAACAGATGGGGTTTTGCAACTCTGCCTACTCTTGATGACAGTGCTAGCTGCTCATCATCCCGGGAAAGGCTAGGGAACCAAGAGCTGGTCATTTCCTCCAGGAAAGGGACAATGGAGAAGTTATTAGAAAACACAATGGATTTAGGGCCAAAAAATTAAAATTGAGTCAGACAAGCCCAAGAAAACTAATTTCAAGGCAGATGAGAATCACTACCTTACATATCTATAACAACCATTCATTAATACTCATACTAAGAGCTGATCTGAGTCAGTTTTTCATGATTTGTCTTAAAAGATGAACTAAATTTAGAACATTAACCAAAACTACTCCACCTGCTCTCCAATCAACTGAAAATACAGCCACACCTCATGTAAATGTGGGCAAAGTCACTCCTTGGTCCTATTGGTCACAGAGAAACTCTCCCCCAACAAACACCTTCCCTTTTCCCTGACAACCCCCAGGTAGAATCCTCAAGATGACATTTTTTCCTGGATGGAGATAAAAGTTTGTCTTAGGAAAAAAAAAAAACAAATCAAAAATCCAAATGAAAAGAATCCAATGGATGATGAGGTCCAGGCCATGGACAAAGGGGGTGCGTGGAATCTAAACTGGGGCAGCTGTCTAACCACAGCAATGGTGCTTCTCTGGCCTTATGTAATGGCCAGGGGTGGGGAGGGCAGCAGTAGATATTCCTCTCCACACACCTCACCATCCACCCCATGCCCTCATTCACCCCTTTGCCTTTGAGAGCTAGCCTGGATGAGACAGTCTCTCTTTCCAATTTTATTAATACAGTCATGAATGTAGTTTTGATGTCAGGTCTCTATATACTGCTTATTGATCAGTACCAAGATAGGGACCCCCTCCAGGGCTTTGCCAGTGATAATTTTCTCAAATGCTTTTTTGGTTTCTGAGAGTCTCTCCTCATCAGTAGAATCAGTGACATGGATGACCCCATGAGACTCAGTATAGCACTTGACCCAGAGAGACAACAATTCATTTTGCCCTCCTAAATCCCAGAACACAAGGGGAGCTTTATTCACATCAGTAGTACCAATGTTCAGGCCCATTGTTGAGGTGATTTTGGATAAACTTATCCCTTTTTAGTTTCCGTTAAATTGGACTTGTGTTTGCTCCAGAAAAATCAACTTTCCTGCAATGTCCAGTCTCAGGTTTAGGAAGCAGTATTCATCTCTCTGAACCATATATTTATAAAGCTCTTGATAGGAGTATATATTCTGATTCCTAAGAAATCTGGTCCTATGGTCCATCCGGGGCTTGTGCTATGAAAGACCCAGAACTTGACATGCCAGAACTTGAGAGTGACCCATGGACTTTCTCCTCTTCTCCCCTGGAAGAGACTGGCATTGGCCAAAGGGCCCTCTCTGGGAGGCCTCTCTGGTCCAGCCTCAAACTCCCAAATCAGAGGCTAGGGGACTTCCACAATGAACATGAGGAAGCAACAAGGAACAGGCAGCAAGACTCCTACCTGTGGCCTAACATTCTCAGAGATAGAGCCAGAGTGACTGCTACTTCAGCTAATTGGAAATGATTTTTTAAAAATTAAAATGCATACAATTTATTTTTGAATTAAAATTATTTTATTATACATATTAATATATTAACATATGCATTTTAAACATAATATAACATTATTCAGCATAATATAATGTAACATAAAACACAATATTTTATAATATAACATAGTAATAATGAAATGATAAAAAGTAGGAAAATATAGCAATCTCAAACATGAACATATTTATGTGAAATATTTTCATCAGATTGTCCTAATTTTATTACTTAACAGAGTAACGATCATAGTAACAGTGCATTGATCAGCTACTTTGGTTGTTTGATGTAGACGTTTTTTGGTTTTATATTTGGGGGTTTTTGAGACTAGCTCTTCCTACCTTACCCAGACTAGAAGTGAAGGAATCATTCAGAGGCTTTCTCAAAATTCTGATGTGTACTTGAACAGGCTCTGGACTCCCCCGGGGTGGTGGGCTCCTCCTTAGGCATCCTGGAAGACCTCTGCTACCTGGGAGTCGCTATAGTACAAGGCTTAGGGTAAATATTCAAAAGGCCTTAGTTCTTCTATAGCTCAAAACACTTGAGCTCAACCAATCCATCAGCTTCCTCCTGCCCTTCATCAGAGAATACAAAGTCCAGTTTCTACAGAGTATTTCTCAAAAGGATGCCTTATTTTAATCAGTAGTCTTCACTTTCTACATGGTAGGCACTTTGAAAAGGTTGAGCAGATATTGGCAAATGATCTTATTAAAGGAGGAAGTTGCCACTTTTTTTTTACATTCAAAGAAGCTTCTACCTTAGCTCACAACCTTATTCCATAAAGGAGTTTATCCTGATCCCCAACTGACTCTTCTAAGGAGATTAAAAGGAACTAATCAAAAGGAACTAAATTCTGTTTCTCTTCCTAGCTATGTGGATCCCTTAGTGCAATTTGATAGTCAACTGAAGACAATAGAAGAATGCTTTAGAACTGTGTTCTCCATGTCAGATTTAAATGTGCTGAAACTCAAAGGAAACACTCAAGAGGAAAAAATGGAAATTGAGGTAGCATTCTATTCTATTCATTCATTGTGGGTGGAAGGAGAAGAGGAATGGGGACAACAGACATAGGTTCTGCTACCATCTTGGTAAAAGCTAAGTGAACTTGGTCAAATCACATACACTAGCTGTGCGACCCTAGATAAGTCATGTAATATGTGTCTCAATTTCCTCCTATATAAAATGGAGATAACAGCAGGAGTGTTTTGAGGTTCAAGCAAGATAATGTTTGTAATTCTCTGAGTCTTGTATTCCTTATTTGTGAAAGATAGGTTTTGGGGGAGACGAAGGCTGCATCTGGATGATCCCTTCTTACTTCAAAGTCCTAGAAGCCGCATGAGCCTTTCATTCCTTTCACCAGATATAGTTCCATGTCCCTTGTCAAAAGTCATCTTCTTGATCACCATCTTTCTCCTGCAGCTGAAAGGATTTCTGGTTTCTCTTCTCTTTGACAAGGAGTGGTGGTTACCAAATATACTGCCCTGAGGCCTCCTCTGTAAGAGAGGGAGATGAGTCTTTAGGGAGTTCTCCATGGTACGGATATAGGGTAAAAACTGCAGAATTTTAAGAATGATCTGGGTTGTTTATTCATTTTTTCAGTCATGTCCAACTCTTTGTGAGGGTTTTCTTGGCAAAGATACTAGAATAGTTTGTCATTTCCTACTCTGATTCATTTTTACAGTTGAGAAACCTGAGACAAACAAGAGTAAATGACTTGCCCAGGGCCACAGCACGTTAAGTGACTTGAACTCCAGAAGATGAGTTTTGTTGACTCTAAACCAAGGACTTGTTCCACTGTGCCACCCAACTTCCTCATCCATTATGTCATCCACCTGCTTCAAATCATATGCAATATCAAATAATCCTATATCAAGGCAGCTAGGTGGTACAGGAGATAGAACACTGGACCAAGAATCAGACAGAATTGAATTCAGATATTAACATCATCTAGCTGTGTGATCTTAAATAAATCATTTAACCTATGTCTTTATTTTCTCATGTATAAAATGCAGACAACAGCACTTACCATGCAGGAGTGTTGTGAGAACCAAGCAAGATAATGTTTACAAAAATCACTTAGCACAAAATAGGCACTTTGTGAATGTGTGTTTCCATTCCAAAATTCTGGTTTTTAATGACTTTTAATCTCTCTGGGCCTCAATTTCCTCACCTATATAAATGAAAGGTTTGGACTAGAATACTTCTAAAATTCTTCCCACTTCTAAATGTATTATCCAATGAGTTTAAAATCCCCTCAGGGACAAGGAAAAGGGGATTGGGTGACTGGAGGTAAAGCTGGAACTTAATGGTGAAGTGGAATGAGCAGCACATTAATGAAAATTGCTTAAGATTAATGGAATGGGAGGAAAAAGAGGAGGTCTGAATGGGGGTAGAGAGGTCTCTGGTCCTTCTGAATCTTCAGTATCACTGTTCAATGTCCAGCTTCTGCCTTAGGCTCATTTGTCATAAGATAGGTGGTGCTGGCATCAGCATGTCCTCTATTTAAAGACAATGTCTTCATCCCTGAATCCTAACTCCTACCCATATTGTGATGAATACAGACTCATTCATGGAGTCGTTTATACCAGCTCATAATTCTGGTTTCCTTTTCTTTTTCAGGAAATGTATCAAGAAATTTTAACAATCTTTGAGAATACACTTCTGGATTTGGTATCAAAAGACCTCTACAAACTACAGCTCTTAAGGGTAAAGTAGGCAGCTCAAGAAGGGTGATTTTTTTATTTAGCTCTTGAACAGAAATTGGACATTTATATTCCTGTTGTATGTCCAGGAATCCAGGCATGCTTCAGTTGTTGTCTCCTGTGTCCCTTTTTTTTCCCTTTAACTCATCAACTCTAGAATTGGGTAGCAAAAAAAAAAGTTTAGCCTTTTTTATGGAAATTGCAAACAAAGCCCAGGTTCATGCTCCACCTCTGACAAATCCTAAGTGATGCTAGACTATTTACTGGGCATCTCTTTCTGAGACACTTAAGATTCATTTGTAGAAAGGGTGATGATCTGCCTTGGGAAAAGGTATTTCCTCACCTGGATATTCTTTATACAGTACCAAGAAAATCATAGATCCAGTTCCTATTCCTAGAGACAGATGAATAGAAACAAGAAAAAACAAAAATTAATGTCACTGTTCCTTGCCCCATTATTGGTTACTGATACTAAAAATAATATATATTCTTTTAATATGCTTATATAAACTTGTTTTGAGAGTTTGGAGTAAGGATAAACCATGATTTAATATGCAGTTTTCAAATTCCTATAATAAAGAATTCCCTTATATTATATATGGTTATATTAATTATATTCTATCAATTATATTCATTATGTTAAAAATCATATCATTATCTTGTTATTTAATAATATATTACATATAATATATTTTACAACATAGCAATAAATATATGTTCATATTTATCATATTATAATTATATTATCATATTTTAATATTTTAAATATAAATCCCTTGATGGTGGGGATTACTATTTTTAATCACTGTATACTGTTCTTAGTACAGTATCATACACATAATTTATTTTTCATAAATGTTAGTTAAATTGAATAGAATTGAATAATAACTCTTTTTTTATCAAGCATTTTGTTTATTACAAAGAACTTAGAGCATTTTAAGTCAAACCTCTAAGGGAAGCAGACTAAGTATCATTAACTCCATTTAATAGATGAAGAAACTAAAATCTGGAAAAAAGCTAAGGGGCTTGTTCAAAGTTACACAACTCATCAGTGTCTGAGCCAGGTGTCAAATTTCTATTATACTATGATTTTTCAAGCTATCTGATATCTCTGTGTATACACACACACACACACACACACACACACACACACACACACACACACACATATATTATTTGGGCAGCTGTAAGGGACTGTTGTATGTGGGAGTACTGGTCTGAAGAAGTAAACCTTTATCACCTGCGGTCCTCAAACCTGGGAGCATTCTTTTACTGGTTGATTGGAGAATGCCTCAGGAGTGGGAGTGGACCAGTAATTGGAGAGGATATTTAAGCACTTGTATTTGGTTTAATAAACAGAGAACTTGTCATTTTTGTCTCCTGCCTCTTCAGTGTTCACCTGAGAATTTGACAACAGTTGGACTAAGTCTTAGTTTATGAATAAAGGATAAGTTAGCTGACAGGCACTCAACAGGCAGCTAGGTGTCACAGAAATAAGGAAGACTCCTCTTTCAAGGATCAAATCCAGCCTCAAACACTGTATGATCCTGGGCAAGTCATTTTATACTGTTTGCTCAGTTTCCTCACCTGTTAAATAAGCCAGAGAAGGAAATGACAAACCACTCCAGTATCTGTGCCAAGAAGAAAACTTCAAATAAGGACCTTAAGAGTCAGATAGGACTGAAAAATTACAGAATCACAAAATAAATTATGTAGCACATAGTAAGCACACACACAATATACAGTTAAAATAAAGGGCAGGAACAGGATTTATTCTGCAAATGAAGGAAAAAAGCAGGAATAGCAATCTTAATCTCAAAGTTAAAGTTAAATTGGATTTAATTGAGATTAAGAGAAGAGGAAATAGAAATAAATGATAAAGATGTCATAAACAAAGAAGTAATAACAATACTAAACCTCTTACAGCATCTACATTTTTAAAGCAGAAGTTAAAAACACAAAGTAAATGAATTATTGGTAGAAATAGATAGTTCCAGAATAGTAGGGAATTTTAATCTTTTCCTCTCAGAATTAGATAAATCTAACCAAAAGAATAAATAAAGAAGTCAAGGTGATGAATAGAATTTTAGATATTAGGAGAGAACTGAATGGGAATAGAAATTAATATTCTTTTTCTTAGTGGTACATGGTACCTTTAAAAATTTGATCATATATTAGGGCATAACATTTTTATAGTTAAATGCAAAAAAACCCAGAAATACTCAATGTATCCTTTTTCAAATCAAAATATAATTAAAATTATATTTAATAAAGGCCCATGGAAATGCAGAATAAATATTAATTGAAGACTTTACTCATCTATTTTTTTTTTGTTTTTGCAAGGCAATGAGGTTAAGGTGACTTGCCCAAGGTTACACAGCTAGGAAATTATTAAGCATCTGAGGTTAGATTTGAACTCAGGCCCTCCTGACTTCAGGGCCCGTGCTCTATCCACTGAGCCACCTAGCTGGCCTTTATTAACCAAGTTTAAAGAGCAAACCATAGAAATAATGATTTCGAGAATGACAATAATGAGACAATATATCAAAACCTAAGGGTTATTGCAAAAGCAGTAATCAGAGGGAAATGTTTATTTCTAAATGATTATTTTAATAAATTAGAGAAAGAGCAGACAAATGAAATGGACTTGCAATTTAAAAAACTAGAAAAATAACAAACTAAAAATCCTCAATTAAATACTAAATTGGAAGATCTAAAAAATTAAAGTTGACTAATCAAATTGAGTTTAAGAAAATCATTGAATTAATAAATAGCTGATTTTATGAAAAAACAAATTAGAAAAATCATTGGTTAATACAATTTAAAAAGAGAAGAAAACCAAATCATTGGTATTAACAATGACTATAACTCTAATGAAGATGAAATCAAAATTTTAAGAACTTGTTTTGTCCAATTATTGCCAATTAATTTAATAATTTAATTGAAATGTACAAATACTTATAAAAATAAACTGTCCAGATTAAGAGAGGAGGAAATATAAATAAAACTATTTGAGTAAAAAGAGATTAAATAAGCCATAAATGGATTCCCTAAGAAAAAAATCAGGACCAGATGAATTTACAAGTCAATTCTACATTTAAAATCCAATTAATTCAAATATTGAATAAATTTTTTGAATAATAGGCAAAGAAGGGTTTCTGCTAAGCTTCATTTATGAAACAAATATGATATTGATAGCTAAATCAGGAAAAGAAATACAGAAAAAGAAAATTATAGACTAATTTCAATAACAAATATGAATGCAAAAATCCTAAATAAAATGCTAACTAGGAGACTATAATAATATAAAGATTGTACATTGTGAAAACTAGGATTTATACTAGGAATGCAAGTCTGACTTAGGGAAAACTACTAATATAATTGATTATATAAATAATAAAAGTAGGAAATTATATTAATAGTTTTATAAATAGCTTCTGATAAAGTATCAAACTCATTCCTATTCAAAATACTTAAGGGTATAGCTATAAATGGAATTTTCCTTAAATTGTTAAAAAGCATTTACCTTAACTATCATCAAACATTATTTGTAATGGGGGTAAGCTGGAAGCCTTCCTAGTAAGATCAGGAGTGAAACAGGTATTCCCATTGTCACCAGAATTATTCAATATTACACTGGAAATCCTAGCAATAATAGTAAAAGAAGAAAAACAAAGAGATGAATCACAATGGCAGTGAAAGAATAAAACTTTATTTTTTCCCAAGTGATATAATATACTTGGAAAATCCTAAAGACTCGACTAGAAAGTTAATTGAAAATATAATTTTAGCAAACTAGCAGAATATAAGGTAAACCCATAAAAATCATCAACGTTCCTATATATATCACAAATAAAAGCCTACAAAAAAGGGATAGTATAAGAAACCCCACTTAAAATAGCTCTAGATAAGATAAAATACCTGAGAGTACATATGGCAAAACAAACCCAGGAACTATATGAACAACATTATTAAACTTTGTACATAAATAAAATTAGATTTAAATAATTGGAGAAATATTAACAGTTCATGGGTAGGCAGGGCAAATATAATAAAAATGACCAATTTTACCTAAACTTTTTTATTCAATGTCATTCCAATTAAATTAACAAAAAATTATTTTATTGAGTTAGAAAAAATAACAAAAGTCATTTGGAAGAACAAAACATCAAGAATATCAAAAGAACTAATGAAAAATGCAAGAAGGAATAACAGCATCAGATTTTATATTATAATGCAGTAATTACCAAAATTATCCTGTACTAGCTAAGAAATAGGAAAGTAGATCAGTGGAATAGAGTAGCCACATGATGCTCATGATAATAGTAACCTTGTTTTTGATATGTGTAAAGCCTTAAATCTTAGGTTAATTAACTATTTGGTAAATATTGTTGGGAAAGCTGAAGAGCAGTCTGAGAAAATTTGGCATAAATCCTTATCTTGTACCATTTATCAAGGTATGATCATAATGAATATTTGACCTAATTATAAAGGTAAATATCACAAGAAAATTAGAACATGGAGCATATTACCGCTAAGAATTATGAATAATCAAGAAATAGTATTATGAAGTATAAAATGGATAATATCAATTTCTTTAAATTAAAGGGTTTTTGTACAAATAAAACCAATGTAGTCAAGATCAAAAGGAAAACAAAAAATTTGATGAGGGAGGGCAGGGATTTTATAGTTTTGCAGATACAGGTCTCATATCTCAAATAAAATATAAAAAACCTTTTCAAATTTATAAGAAAAAAATTCATTTCTCAATTGATAAATGGTAAAAAGATATGAACCTACAATTTTCTGATGAAGAAAGCAAAATAATTTAGTCATGAAAAATATTTTCTATTATTATTGAGTAGAAAAATGCAAATTAAAACAACTTTGAGATATCATCTCACACTTATCAGACTGACTAAAATGCTAGAAGGGGGAAAGCAATAAATGTTGGTGAGACATGGAAAAATTAAGACATTGATTCATTGTTGGTAGAATTATGAACTATTTGGAGATCAATTTGAAATTGTGCCCAAAGAGTAATAACTGTCTGTATCTTTTGGCCAGCATACCAATATGAGATCTGTTTCCCAAGATGATTAGGGGAAAAGGAAAAGAACCTTTATGTTCTAAAATATTTATAGCAGCTCTATTTGTGATAGTAAAGAACTGGAAAATGAGGAGATGCCCATCAATTGGGGAATGACTAAACAAGTAGTGGTATACGATCATATTGGACTACAACTGTGCTATAAGAAATGAGTTTGATGCTTTTAGAAAAACATGGAAAGACTTGCATGAAATAAAAAAGAATAAAATGAGCAGAACTGAGACAAAATTGTATAGAATGAGAGAGAGTCTCTGATGTAAACTGCACTTTGCCATATTTGAAAATGAGATCATTAAGACTATTTCTGTAAACTTTACCTAGTGGTATGGAACTCAAGGGATCCAAAGTCATTGTGAATTTATATATATACTCAAATCAATTACAAAGAATTTATGAAGAAAGATACTATCTATCTTCAAAGAAAGAGCTGATAAATAGAAATGTTTTCATATACACACACAAGCATACACACATAATACACATACATCATATATGTGTGTACACACATATAAACACACACATACATACATATACATAGCTTATGTCAGTCATCTCTAGATCAGGGTGGGGAGAAAGAGGAAAAAACATAAAAAGTACACAGCAGAGAATAAAAGGAAATTTAGAAAAGGGCACAAAAAACAGTGCCTTTGAAAATTATGTGCAGACTTAGTTTTTCAAAAAAGGTAAATTGAAATATAAATACAGTGAACACTCTTCTTATATTGTGCTGTGCACTTGTAAATATTCTTTCTTATTCAAAAATAATTTATAAAAGAAAAATAAAGTTAGATTAAAAACCAATTTATTTTTAATGTTATCAATAATTTTTTTCACAGTACTATTGATATATAATCAATTATCATTATTATCACTCGACTTACCTGGACTTAAGTTTCTTTATTTGTTAAAATCACAGTGAATGGGGCTTGAGGTTTGAAGTAGATAAATCTCTGAAGTGGGGAGCCATGATCAATCACTATAATCCTAAATTTTAAAAGAAACTGAGGATCACAGAGGCACACAATGGTAGAACTGGGAGGTCATCCTAGCTTCAACTTTTGACTCAGTGTTTTATTCTTTTACTTCCCTTGCATTCCCAACAGGAAATGATTGTATGGATGACCAGAAATCCTACTTACTTGCAGGAACGAGCCATGATCATCATAGGTAGAGTCTTAAAGTATTCATACGGAAACATTAAAGAATGTGTAAGTCATAAGAGATTCCTTTACTACCTATTTCTGCAGCCTACGTTTCTGAAGTGCCCATCCCCCTCCACTTAAATCATTCTATTTTTTTAATAGACACAGAGGGATGCCTGAGAGCATTTCTGTCAGTGATATGAAATATTAGGAAAGGATTATTTAAACATCAAGTATCTCTATATCACATCATGTTTCCAAAGGAGTAGTCTGAGCACATCCATGAATACATAGTATACTACTCAGCAATGGATGTCTTCTGCAGAATTTCTTATGGACATGAACTGCTTGTCCTAGAATGGATGATGATTGGGCCTCTTCTGTCCTATATGGGCCATGGGGAATGTTAATCTCTTTGTAAAGAGGGTTATTTGGAATTTAGAACATATTTTTCTTTGGAAACAACATTAAACATTAGGAGTTCCTATTTAGAGATTTGAAAACTTCCAATTTGCATTAATGATCCAAAGTTTGCTCTAAAAATGATTTATTTCTGCTTTAACTGAGTAAATAAATTTCAGAATATTTTAAGTAAGATATTCAATTACTATTAGGGTCCACAAGAAGTTTTTGCTGTTGTTGAAAAAGGTTTGTGAAAGAATCATTCCTGGGAGTCACTCTTATCCATGAAAGATAAGGTTCTCACAAAAGTGTTTCTTGTAATGTTTTTGTTTAAATAGAGCTTTCTCCTTAAATTATAAATTAAATATTATTTTGCAGGGATAGCTATCCTTATTTATTATCCATCATTTATATCATTGCTTCTATGATTAAAATTCTTTCTGTAATGAAGTGAGAATCGTAAGTGGAGCCTGAAACATTCCAGTTTGGGTCCTCATCTTTACATTGGCTCCACACCAAAAAAAGAAACAGTGGCCCAAGGAAATCATTCCTGTTTGGCAATTCTAGTAAAAGGTTTTGGATTAACTATGCATTTATATGCACAGAATCAGCATGTCAGCTCTTGTAAATTGGGAAGACACACACACACACACACATATATGTGTGTGTATACATATATACACATATACATATGTGTGTAAGTATATGCATATACATACATATATCTACATAAATATATAGCACCCTCTCATTCAAATCCAATTCACATGCTTTTAATGGCATCACCTCCCTGCTATCATGGTCTTCTTCAGGAATGAAGGACAAGCAACTGGACAAACCACTGGGATTTTTCTATTTTTTTTACAGCATTGAAAGGCAGCCTAGAGATCATTTTTCTGACATTTACTCCTCTTTATTCTCTATCCTAATCAAACAATTATAATCTAATCTACTAGATTTGATTAGAAACAGTTTTAATCTAAACTATTCCAGAGCTGAAACAGAAAATGAAGGAGAATGCTGCCATGAATTTCATAGTAGGGATTCCCAGTCATATAAAGGAATCAGATTATTCCAAGAGGTTATTCCAAGAGATTTGTCTATGAACCTCTGGTATAACCTGCAATTTGCTACATATGAAGTTGAGAGTATTAAAACTACCTCTATAAACTCTACCAAATGTTATCAGATTCAAAGCTATAAGTAGGTAGGGTGACTGGGGCTTAGTGCTACACCTGAAATTTTAGATGTCACCAGTGACATCTTTGCAAAGGCATTTTCTTTCTTGGACCTCTCCAACCTCTACCAGTGGCAAAAGCTCTCATCTCTGCCTGACCCCAATTCTCTCACTAAATCAGTCTCATTCTGGGGTGCCTCCTTCCCTTTCAGCATAGTTGAAACATTATTGTAATTCATTAATCTTATTAAATTAATAATTCATAATCAAATTAGCAATTCATTATGGACATCATTGGTGTTGCTGTCAGTGTCTTTTGAGATGCCCCATGCTATAGAGAACATACTAAAATAAACTAAGTTTCTCTCTCTCTCCCTCTCCTGTCTTTCCCAGATAAGTGTCGATGCTCCATGTATGGGTCAGCTGGCAGCAGAATTGGCCATTTTATGCAATCATAGAAAAATCCAAATTGTCACCCAGGCTTCTTTGGCACTGTATTTCCTCCTCTGCATTGTAAGATATCAAAATGGTAAGAATCATTCTCTGCCATCATGACTACCCCAAACTAGACAAAGACTTCTGATCTGCCTTCTCAACTTCTGCTGCTGTAGCTTATATGTCTGAGTTTCTCTGACAGCCCTCCTTGGGCTAAAACCAACACTTTTTATTTATTTTTAACACATTCATAAGACTTGGACATTGGCCTTTGTTTTTCTTTTTTTTTTTCCTAAAGCCTCCCAGAAGAACCACTTATCCTTTTTGGCTCTTAAGGATATTCAGATTCCAGTTGAATCTCCAGTCTATAAAATGTTTTTAGAATAGCTTTGGGGGTCTTGCCTTTCCCCTTATCTTTAAGGGTCCCAGATTTCATGCCATGCTCTAACATGAATGTGTTAGATTTTTCCCAGCTCCACTCACATTTTCATACCCTTGTTGTTGTTGTTTGTCCTTCATTCTTGAAGAAGACCGCGACACCAGGGAGGTGATGCCGTCACAAGCAAGTGAATTGGAACAGACGGGGTTGTGCTATGTCACCACACTTTCTCCTCTGGAGTCATCTGGGTCCAATGGTCATATATGAATCAGGATGTTGGCTCTGGATTCTAGGAAATCAGGGTTAAGTGACCTGCCCAAGGTCTCACAGCTAGCAAATGTCAACTGCCTGAGGTTAAATTCGAACTCCCATCCTCCTGACTCCAAGTCCAATAATACTCATCATCTACTGCACCATGTAGATGTCCAAGGTACCCTTGTACCTAAGAAAAATGATAAAGGGCAGAAGAGAGAGATGGGATATATTTAGAAATGAAAGTGAAAGTTAAAACAGAAGATTGATAGACGTGCACACACACACACACACACACACCCATTTACATACAGCCACACACACACACACACACACACACACACACACACATATATATATATGTATGTATATATATATATATATATATATATATATATATATATATATATTAAGGAAAAGATATGAAGAGGGAATCCCCCTTCATTTCTTTCTCTACAGTTAATGCTCAAATTCTCCACCATGTTCACTGGAATTTGCCTTTGCTTAAAATACCAAAGCTTGGAAATAGCTTTCTGGAAGCTAAAAGGATGCAAAGGCCCATAGAGGATGACCAGATTTCTCCCACATTTTTCAGTCTGATACCACTGTTTATTGAAGAAGGCTATTTTAACATTTCTTGTTCAGTCATTTTTTACTCTTCTCTGATTCTATGTGACTCCATTTAGAGTTTTCATGGCAGAGATGCTAGAGTGGTTTACCACTTCCTTCTCCAACACATCTTACAGAAGAGAAAACTGAGGCAAACAGGGTTAATTGATTTGACCAGGGTCATGCAGCTAGTGTCTGAAGGGAGGAAGATGAGCAGGCCAGGTGCCCAATATGCTGGTGGTACCACCTAGAGCCTATTTTAACATTAACTACATTTATAGTATGCTTCAATGAACCACAGTATTGTTTGGTAGAGAAAAAGATTGATTTTTGAGTTTGAGATTTTTGAGTCAAAGGACATGGGTTAAAATCTCAGTTTTGCTAATTAATACATTAGGTAAGCCATTGAACCTCTGTGGCTCTCAATTTCCTCATTAACCCAGATGACATCCAGCCATAAATCTATGCTCTAGTAGATTCCCTCTAAAAGCCATTTGATGGATCCATTTCAATTTTTTATTGACTACTCCTCTTTATTTCCCAAACTGCTCTCTTATCACTGACTTTCTCTGTTGTTGTTGCTGCTGTTTTAAACATCCCTTCATGCTGATAGGGGCAGCTAGGTGGTGCAGTGATAGAGCACTGGGCCTGGAGTCAGAACCTGAGTTCACTTAATAATTGCCTAGCTGTGGGGCGGCTAGGTGGCGTAGTGGATAAAGCACCAGCCTTGGAGTCAGGAGTACCTGGGTTCAAATCCGGTCTCAGACACTTAATAATTACCTAGCTGTGTGGCCTTGGGCAAGCCACTTAACCCCATTTGCCTTGCAAAAACCAAAAAAAAAAATTGCCTAGCTGTATGACCTTTGGCAAGTCACTTAACCCCATTGCCTTATATAAATAAAATAAAAGTTATAGAAACAGCACATCTTAGGGCCTTCACATAATTTCACAATTTCCCTATCCACAGACAGATTTCTTTTTAGATCTAAGCTACTCTCTTCCAAAATGCTGATTCTATATAAATCTATACCAATCTATACCAATAAATCTATACCTAATCTAGCAACTGGTATCATTCAGAAAATCAATACAAGTTGCTGGATCATCCAGGGAGAGGATTAAACACTAAAGTCCTCATCCTGAGAATGTCAAGGTGAATACTGACATGAGCCCTTTCTCTATCAGATTTGTATGAATATATGCAGATGGATATAGATCCGACAGAAAGCTTCATCTTTTATGACAGTTTTGAAGAGGAATTCACACCTACTCTCTTTCAAAGAAACAATGCTGATATTGCTAAGGTAATTCAATCTTTGGTAATATTTATCCTGTTGACTATGATTGACTCTTATTTAATGGCACAACCGTGTTCTAATCATTCTTATTTGAATGTTTCCAATACATTTATTTGAGGAGATAGAGGAGCTGTGATCTCATTGGTACAGGGAACTTCTTGTGTGGTAAGGTCCTTCACCAATACTGATAGGCAATTCATCTCAAAATTAGAGAATTTCCTGGGGACATTGAAAGGTTACACAAATTGTCCATGGTTACACAACTAATGTATTCCAGAGGTCAATTTAAGCCTGACTCCTCTTTCCACCATCCATCCTGCTTCTCTAATATGCTATATTATCTCAAAAAAGTTTAGAAGCTGAGGGAGAAATTGAGTAGAACTCAAGACTTCCTAATGGCTGAGATTGTATTTGTAAAGTTCTATATTTGGAGTAACAAAATTTAACAGACTTTCAGCTCCAACACTTGCTATTTCTGTGATCACTGGGAAATCAAATCCCTTCTCATAGCAGTTTCTTCAAAATTGAAATTCTAAAAACTACAGTTGAGAATTGGGTGAAAAATGGACACCAAAAGAGGGAAAGCAGCCCTGAGCTTTCACACCAAAGGTACTAGTCTTTTTTGAACACATTATGTCTCTCCCCCCAGCATGTTAAGAATTTCCCTGGCAGAATGGGCAGATGACAAGAGTTTGTTCCAAAGGCTAGCAAGGCAGTTGAAACAGGTGATGTCAAAGATGCCGAGGTCATCCACTGCATCCCAGACCACTGCCAAATCTGACTTTTGTCCTGTTGCTGGATTTGGATGACTTTGTGCAACTCTGCCTTACTTAAATCTAATACACCTGCAAGTCACCCTGTGATGTCACTGGTCTTCATTTAAAAAAAGGAAGGATGGACATCAACACCAATAGGTTAAAGCATATCTTCTGGTTTATCCTACTTGAATCCACAGTTCAAATCAAAATAAGAAACCTCTATGAAGCAAGAACTATAATCAGAGAAATTGAGAATACAAATATAGTCCATAGATATTACTGTAGGGTCTAGTTTTATGTTTCCTCCTCATTCTTGAAAGGGAAAAATCCAACAAACCTCATGGATTGATTGTGTCCATATCTGGACTTTTTGGGACAGGTCTCTTTCTCTTCTCTGTGGTCTCCTCTCTTCACTCTCCCTCCCTTTATCTTTTTTGTCTACCTGCCTTTCTCTCTAGAAAAGAGGAAATACTTAGCCTCAGGCCCCCTTTCTTCACTCCAGCCCCAGCCTCTGGGACATTTCAGCCAATAAAAATTAAATACTTACCCTATAACACCAAGGGTTTTCTTGTTGCTTTCCATTTTAATTTATGAAGCATATAGGAAAAAAATGTCATATAAAATAACATACCAGAAGGGCAATGAAAAGCAAACCAGGAGTGAAGTTCAGGGCTTTGTATTTGTGGAAAGGATACTTTTTGGGGGGTTGAGGTTGGGGGGGGGAGAACATAACGACTCGATTTTGTGATATATTTGCTGCTGTTATACAAATACACAGGATGTCTCCTTCAGTACCTTCTCTCCCCCAATCTCTTAATCATTACAAAAGAAAACTCATAGAACTTTTAACAGTCATCCCCTTCCCCTTTTCCTGTACAATGAAACATGTAGACAGGGCTTTCAAATGTTGATTAACTAACTGACAAAATACTGTATCCATGGGTCCAGTGCAAATGGCTATGCTAAAGAATATATTTTTTTCTTTTTTATTAATCCTTCATCTCTTGCTGAAAAATAAACATTTCCTGACTACATGTCCTGTAGCATCTTATCCAAACTCAGGAAATGTTTATATATATATATATATATATATATATATATATATATATATATATATATAGCTATGGATATGGATCTATAGATAGATGCCACATATAATATCTATAGATATATAGAAAACATATCACAAACACATCTATAATATATATATATATATACAGATAAATGAATATATATATATATATATATATATTTGTATCTTGTGTGCTCATTTGTTTGTGGCTACCAAGAATGCTGAAAATTCTTGCAGCATAATTCTGTTAACTATAAAAACTTATTCATAAAGGTCCCCCAACATAGGCAAATAACATTTCAGCATTCATATTCATATTCATCAAAATAAAGGAGAACAAATTCTGTATCTGGCTCAATCGATATTCTCACTTTTGCCTGTCCAAAGAACAAAAACAAAACACAACCACCATTTATCAGATTCCTATGAGAACCAGGCATTTGTACTAATATTAGGGATTCAAAAGAAAGCAAAAAGATAGCTTTTGCTATGAAGGTGTTCATAATATTATGGGGAAAATAACATGAGGAGGAGTAAATGTTTCCAATATTTTTAAAAGTTCATAAAGAACAAAAAAATAGCCCAAGCTTGAAGAGGGACAAAATTTGTCCACATTTCTAAGAAAAGGAAGATGGTGGCATATGTCATACATTTCCTCTTCTCTGCTTTTTTCAACTACTCTGATAGGCTTCCAGATAGTTGAAATTACCTCATTTCTACATCTGCTTCTATGCCACACTGGTGATCTCTGATAAAGGGCAACAGTTCTCAAACAGTTTGATCTCAGGACCCCTTTATATAGTCTTAATATTTATTAATGTTCCCTTTATATTCTTAAAAGTTATTGAGGACTTCAAAGAGCTTTTATGCATGTGAGTTGCATCTATTAATATTAATTTATTAGAAATGAAAATATAAGATTTTAAATATTTGTCTATTAATTCATTTAAAAGATAATAAAGATATTAGTTGTCACAATAAATATATAATAACCATTTTCCAAAACAAAAACAATTTAGTGTAGTGACAGGAGTGACATGGTTTTGTGTATTTTTGCAAATCTTTTTAATTACTGGGGTGGCTAGGTGGCACAGTGGATAAAGCACCGGCCCTGGAGTCAGGAGTACCTGGGTTCAAATCCAGTCTCAGACACTTAATAATTACCTAGTTGTGTGGCCTTGGGAAAGCCACTTAACCCCGTTTGCCTTGCAAAAAACCTAAAAAAAATCTTTTTAATGACTGGTTCTCTAGAAGACCATTGCATTCTTAACTGTTGTTGTTTTTTTATTCAACCTGTTATATTATGCGGTTTGATTTATTACTGTCTCCTTAAATATTGTCTCCTATGAATTCCTATTTTTCTGTACTGCTCTTCTTCCTATTTTTTATAGGTAATATCCCATGGTACATGTTTGACAAATATATAAGAACTGCTCGCTTGCAACTAATATATCTTTAACTAAAGCTAGTTTTATCACATTTCAAAGACTTTATCTATACACACACACACAACACATACACATATATACTTACATACATGAAGACTGAAAATCCGCTCTCACAGGATAGTAAAAATACACAAATGTGTGTGTGTGTATGTGTGTGTGCATGTGTGTGTGTCTATATCTGTGTTTAGATAGATGAGAGAGAGAGAGAGAGAGAGAGAGAGAGAGAGAGAGAGAGAGAGAGATTAATGAAGAGGAGAGGTTTAAAGGGTAAAAAGATATCAGTCATTGAAAAATGATTGATGAATCAGCTAAGATTGAAGAGATCTAAAAGGTCTTCCATTGATGACAAACACATGACTTCAAATATGTTGAAAAAATAATTGAATAAATGGTTGTTGTGTCATTTTTTATGGAAATGGAGATTTTTTTAAAAAAATTTTCTGGACTTAGTCATCACCACCAGAAACTAAAGAATGCTTATCTTAAATGATCCTGAATTTAGTGAGCAATGCTGCTGATAGCAGGAAACATCAAAATTGTGTAACACATCACTATGATCTAAAAAAATTTAATAACTACCTCACATTTAGCTATGATGAAGTTCAGAATTCTACATCAGAAGCTGTTTTATAAACTATTAGACAGCAAATCTCCATACTAAAAGTATTCTTCAAAATATCTTGGAGAATTCCACCAGTAAGCTGTGGTGAAACTAGACCATTCATTCAACAGATTGAATTTTCCTACAGTTGTCTAAACAAAATACTCATCCATGAGAATTTAAGAATAAGGTTTTTTTGCTTAAGATGGAAAAGCATTTAACATGATTATGCATATATGACCTATTTCAGATTGCTTACTGTCTTGGAGAATGTAGAGAAAAGAGGAGAACTAGAAACTCAAAATTTTACAAAACTGAATGTTGAAAACTATATATATGTATAATTGCATATAATTGGAGAAAAATGAAATGTTAATATAAAAAGTCTTTATAGATATTTTCTATCAAAAATGCATCATCTTCAAACTGTTTTGGAATAAAACATTTTCAAAACCTACAAATACAGAAGAACTCAAAATTATATAGAACAATATGAAGCACATGTCATCCTTAACATACTATCTGCTACTAGAGCTTAAGAAAAGGATGCTTTCAATGAACCTAAAGAAGATAAACTCATCTCCAATTCCATTCAAAAAAATTTTTATTTATTTGTACAATGTTTTGTGTGATATTAAATACAAAAGAATAATCTTAATACAGAAACTTGTCCCAGGACCATTCTTTCCTGAGCTCCAATTTTATGATGTTCAGAAGATATAGGAGATGGCTAGGTGGCTCAAGGGATGGAGCATCGGCCCTGGAGTCAGGAGTACCTGAGTTCAAATCCGGCCTCAGACACTTAATAATTTCCTAGCTGTGTGGCCTTGAGCAAGTCACTTAACCCCATTGCCTTCCAAAAAAAAGAAGATATAAAGAATGATAATAGGAGGTAAAAGAAGAGAAGAATGCTGATGATTTTTGGTACTACTACTATTACCATGACTCCTCATAACAGTTGGAGAATGACATCCAAGAACTATTTCCATCTGAATGCCATTGAATAAAATGAGAAAAAAAAGAAAATTTAGAACAAAAGCAACTGGAGAAGCAGTAAAGTATCATGGACACATGGATGCAGAACCCAGAATCCCTGGGTTCAAATACTACCTCTGACACAAAATGGTGGTTTGAACCTGGGCAGGTCATTTACCTGTTCAGGGTTTGTAGTAACTCTCTAGCACTTTAAATTAGAAAGCAGTTACCAATCATCATTGACAATGGCCATTTCCTTACCAGGAATTTCCTGTGCTAAATCACAAGTCATGTCCAAAAATTTAAACAATAAACCAATTATGAAAATATTTAAAGTTTATAAAACCATTTTGCACTCTATTATTCCATTTAAGGAGATGAGGAAATTGAATGTAAGAAATGCTAAACTATTTGTCCAAGGCCACAAACCAGTTAAATTTAAGTTCTGTGTTTGAAAAAAACAAATTTCTATTGGAGGGAATGAAAGAAATGCTAATCGAGTCTGAAAGTATTAGGGAAATACCTAAGTCTTTAGAATTAGCATTTCTTTCATTGTTAGCAATTAAATTCCTAGTCAGCTAGGTGGTGCAGTGGATAGGGCACCAGCCCTGGAATCAGGAAAACCTAAGGATCAAATCTGGCCTCAGATACTTAATATTTAACTAGCCATATGACTTTGGGCAAATCAGTTAACCCTGATTGCCTTGTATCCATGGCCATCTCTAGTGATCCTCATTCATATCTGGCCACTGGACCCAAGTGACTCAGGAGGAGAAAGTGAGACTGGTGACTTAGCGCACTCCCCCCCCCAATCCAACTGATGTACTTGACCTCCCTGTAGTCATGATCATCTTTAAAAACAAAGGATAAATAGCAGCAGCAATCAAGCAGGGTTTCTAGGGGACACAATAGCATGAGCTAAGTCAGAATGGTCTTGATTGCAATGATTAGTCATTTCAAAATGTGAGTTCAGGTGGAATTAATTTCTTATAGTACTTTCACCTAAAGGACCGATCCTGAATGACTAGGACTGAAGTCATTACAACCCAAAATAGATTCACCAAGAGAGGTTTTGCAGAATTAATTTGCTCTGGAATTTATAGAATTTGGAAACTCGGTGCATTTTCTAAAGGTTTTTTTTTCCCAAATATATTTCTGCTCCCTGACAAAGAGGACATGCTTCAGGGATTTGAACTCTAGGGTTCTGAAATATAATAGTGTGAGGAATAAAAAGGAAGAGGGAAGTTTGCCTATAAGATGTTGAGTTTTCATAAATTTCCTTTTATTGATATTATCATTCATAAATCTTATTGATATTATCATTCATAAATTTTAAAGACAATTACTATTTAGGTGTTTTTTTAGGTTTTCAAGCAAGTCACAAATGTTGAATTTTATCCTCAAAATTCTAGGAATTGGTTTCTATTGTTATGTCTAGCTTACAGATGAGGAAACTGAGACAGACAAAAGTTAAGGGAATAATTCATGGTCACGAAGCTAAGTGTTTGCTGAAGCCTGACTCCCAAGTCCTGAGCTCTAGTTACTATGCCACCCAATTTTTTCACTTGAAAATAAAAAATAGTTTATGTAAAAAAACACTCCAGAATTCTGATAGACAGAAAGCTCAGTGTCTTGTTTGTGTGTGTGTGTGTGTGTGTGTGTGTGTGTGTGTGTATGTGTGTGTAATAACTTTAGGATGAGGTTATGTGAAAGTTATTACACATAAATTTACACAATTACACATAAAATTACACAATAAATTTAAAGTCTTATTCTGGTTAAGAAAAGGCTTTAAGTTTAAACTGATAATCATATCCATCATATTTAAGGACCTGGATTGAGATTGCAGACAAACTTTGGCTTCATAGTGAGAAAAGCAAACAACTTCCTAATAATTTGAGCTACTTCAAAGTGGAATGGGTGGATTGGGAGGTTTGTTGGTTCCCTTCAGTTGAAGGCTTTAAGCAAAACCTGGATGACTCATTTGAGGTTACTTATCAACTGATATTCTATTTCTAGTATAAATTGTGCTGGCTGGCTGCTGAGATATCTTCCAAATGCGAAATTCTGTGATTCTCTTTTGCATTCTTCCTTGTGAAGCTCTCAACTTCAAGACAATGAATATACTTGTGAATAGTTTTAATCATTCGCAAGTTACCTAAATCAGATTCTTGCAACTTTCATCCACTAGTCTTTAGATTTCAGCAGAGGAAATCTAATTCTTCTACCACAGGACAATCCTCCAGTAGGTGAAGAAAGTTATCATGTCCTTTGTAATTCTTCTTTTGCCCAGGCTGAATAACTCAGATTCATTAGCTGATCCTCACATCACAAAGTCTTGAGCTTTTTCTCCATTCTAGTCATCTTTCTCTTGATTCTCTCCATTGGTGTCACTATAGCTAGTGGGTAATATGAATCTCTCCATGTCATGATGGTGCTGTTGGTCCTTTGTTCTTGAAGTGTACAAATGATAATACTTGCAAGTGAACTGGATTTAAATGATAGACAGATAACAGAGACTAGTGAAAGAGTACTAGGAGAGGGAAGCCAAGTGTACTATGTTGTGTTGCAACAGCATGGTATCATATATTTAGAATGGGAAAGGACCTTAGAAACCTTTCCATCCAACCTCCTTAGAGATGGGGAAACTGGTACACAGAGAGTTTCAGTAACATCTTTGGAGTCAAACAACTACTATGGCTCTTGGGCAGAATTTGAACCCAAGTTTTTCTGATTTCAAGAGGAGAACCCTATTTATCCCATATAGTGCTGCCTCTGTAAAAGAGAAAACTTTTCTGAGCTCATGAGATTATGATGAAAACAGATTCTTCAAATATTCATCTTTCCATGCTGATACATGTACTATATATCCTTCTCTGTCTAGTGTCATTATGGTAGGAAGAATCCTCTCATCTTTACCCCAATGCATCCCTATTACTGCTCTAACTTTGCACCTCCAGTTTCCTATTGGTCTTAAGTTCCACCTACCAGGACCATGTGCAGTCTGGGTTTGCACAGTCATGGTGCAGAAGAGCAAATCTGTTGGTTTCCCTTTTTACCTTCATAGTATTTTGACTCTCTTCTCCTCAGTTTATCACCTCAAGTAGACCTTGTCTCTATCCTTATTTTGAGACAGTATCCATTTTATGATAAGAAATCTCTAAGTGATGGCTATTTCGTATGTGGTTTCAGTTTGTAGGTGAATACTTGCAAACGGATCTACTGAATGAATTTGTCTATGGTCTTCTGAAGAAACTTTGCTGCCCTCCAAAGAAGAATGCAATTAAAGCAGCAGACTTATTGAGATTGGTTCTAGGGGATTATGGCTCCAAAGTGACCAAGGTAAGAGCCTTGGTGAATGACAGCAGAGCACAGATTCAGCTGTTGTTGCTGTTGTTACTGTAATTTGGGGAGGTGGGGAGAAATAGAGAAAGAGGGAAGTCTGCCATAATTAACTTTCTCCTCTTTTCTGTTCTTATTATAACTTATAGGATGATAGATTAAATGTTGGAAGAGGCCCTTAAAGGTCATCTGCCCCAACCCCCTCATGCTAAATATGAAGAAAACAAATAGGTTATGTGATTTACCCAATGATCATGCAACTAGTAGATATTTGTGGAAGGATGCAAACTCAGATCTTCTTGGTCTTTGTCCATGCTACCTTTCATAGACCTGTACTCAGAAAAGAAGCTTTCTAAGGGTCTTCAATTGTAAGGATCTTTATCGAACATTATACAAGAGAGACATTGTCATAAAGCAGAAGGAGCATGGAGTCAGAGGACCTGGGTTGGAATTCAGAGTCTTACTCTATACTACTTGTGGGACCTCTTCAACACTCTAACCATCAGATTCCTCACCTAGAAATTAAGGATACTGATATCCATAATATCTAAGATGTTTTGTTGCTATTCTACATTTATGATCCCCCAAACATCTGTATAAACATGAGAAACTTTCACTGCTCTTGAGAGGATAAAGATTTCAATTGATTCATAAGCTTTCCATTTCACAAAAGAATAATATGTGGCACATATATAAACAATGATAATTTGAGAAAGAGAGAGAGGTTACAGATGAAGGAAAAGCCAGTCTGCAAATAGTTAAGGAGAGATTGAAAGGAAAGGGTTAAAACTTCTTGCGCTACCCATCTGATGAGGATTTTGTGAGGATCAAATAAGAAAATGTATGTTAGAGATGCAAATAATATCAACATTGGTATCAAAAAAAACATACAGGGGGAAAGCTAGGTGACACAGTGGAGAGAGCACCAGTCCTAGAGTCAGGAGAACCTGAGTTTAAATCTGACCTCAGACACTTAATAATTACCCAGCTGTATGACCTTAGGTAAGTCACTTAACCCCACTGCCTTGCAAAAATAAAAAAAAGATAACACATAGGATGATACAGGATGGAGTTGTTCAACAAGTTTCTTTGGTTTCATGAAGCTGACATACTTCATTGATCATGACAGAATTGACAATAAAAACATCAGACATTTATGTCTATGCTTACAGTATTCAAAGCAAAATAAAAGAGCTCAACTCTACTAGAGGGAAACAACACTTGCATGGCAAAGTTAAGTCAATAAGCATTTATGTTTTTTGCCATTAGGAGCACTGAAGGCAGTGGATAATGCACTGCCCTTGAAGTCAGGAGGATGGGAGTTCAAATTTGACCTAAGACATTTGATAGTTACTAATTGTGTGACCTTGGGCAAGTCACTTAACCCTGCCATCATCATTATTATCATCATCATCATCATCATCAAAGGCGAAAGGCACTAAAAATCAAGTTGTCGGGAAAACCCTCCTATAGGATATTGCACCAGAACTGACTTTCCAAGATACGTTTTCAAAGAATTTTATAATAGATGGATCTGATTTTGTCATTCAGATTCCTGTAGTTTTATTTCTTCCTTATTACAAACACACACACACACACACACACACACACACACACACACATATTAGCTTTGGTTTTATTATTCTTTCTGTTGATGAATGAAAAAGTTTGAATTCTTACCTCAAGTTCTCGATTTCCACCATTAGAAAAGTAAATTCTATAGTTTTGACAGATGTAAAGGAGCTCATATTCAAAGCAATTGGAAGAATATCACAGAAGACAATTTCTGATGTACTCTTTCTCTTCCAGGCAGCTAAGATTGTGGATTTTATTCATAAAAACTTGAATATTCAGTCACCTGACATTCAAAAGTCTGATTTGCTGAATATGGTCTCCTTGTTGACTCGCTTCTGCCCCCAGAAAGTTGTCTTTCAACTTTTGGACCATTCATTTCCAGTAGACAGGTGAGAAAGTCTCTTTTGAGCATGTTCACCCAGAGCTTATAAATATTGTTTGCTTGATGCCTGTATTTTAGGAACAGACCATTGTCCCTTAAAATAGAATGAATTTTCCTGACAAATGGGCATTTTCTTATTCTCCTTGAGGAAGTCTTGGAATATCTCTTGGAATGGTGCAAACAGTTCTCTTGGTTATCTAAGAGGAACACTCTCCCTTCCACCCTCAAGTAAAATGAACTGAAATCTTAAGTTCCCCAACTAGAAACAGAATTTATGTATCAGCTCTTCAGGTCCTTGAGGAAAAAGATCCTGAAGGTCCAAAATATAGAACTTTGGGGCTCATATGGAGTCTACAAGTTTCAGGTGAGAAGAAACTACTGCTACAGGCAGATAATGAGATGGCCTCACGAGGTGACCTGGACATATTTTTAGGTTGTATGCCAAATGCAAGACTAATGTACACAATGAATTCATTTTTTTTTATTTGTTTCCTTGTTTATTCTTTCATCCATCTATTTATTTTATGGGGAAAACTACTTTTTAGTTCGGTGCTGGAGATGTGGAAAGCAGTCAGTTCAGAGAGTGACTCTTCACCTTTTGTGCTGAAGACAATCCTGACTGTGCTAAAGGGGAAACCTGGAGAAGGAAGCACTGCTCAAAAGCGTTTTTCCCTTGAGGATGTCAACATGATGCCTGTGTCCGTAAGTCTCATGTCCATCATTTCTAAGGCTCTTGGTATTAATGGCAGAAATGCTCAGCTCATCTTGGACACCCTTACCTACTTTGTGGTCTGCCATAGCAGACCTTTAACTAAGAATTGTTTCACCAGGAGAAAAACCATTTTGGTAAGATGGAGAGGCAGTTGGGGATTATGGAACAGAAGACAGTGTGTCTGACCCTGGTCACTGTGGGTGTTTGGGAAAAGGTGGAAGTAACAATGAGGTCTAATTGCTGCTAGTGCTCACACCTACTCCTCTCTGGCCCTTAAAACTTGTTATTAAGACCTTACTTAGTCCACTGGTTCTTGACTCTTATTAATAAGTATGAGATACTGATGGGTGTCAGCCACTGGAAGGCAATTGCTACAGGGAACATATTTCCTCTTACCCAGAACTCAGCACTCCAAAAATGACCACTATCAAGCAATCACTATCCTGGGCCAAAATAACTGTTCCCCGACAGTTCTCCTTTATGCTTATATAGAATTATAAACAAAGTCAAATGTTCTCTAAATCCAGATGACAGCTCAGAGAATTTTCAGAAGTAATATGCATCACCTCTAGAATCAGGACCACTATAAATCCCAAAAATTTCAAGAGAAAGGAGCAAGGAAATTTATTAAACTCCTACAGTCTGCTAGTCACTGCGTTAAACACTTTACAGATATTTCATTTGATCCTTACCACAAATTGTATCTTTATTAGAAAGCTGAGGAAGATTAAGTGAGTGATTTACTCAAGGTCCTATAGCTAAGGATCATTTAAACTTAAATCTCCCCAATTCCAGGTCCACGGCTTTATCTACTAGTATTTCTAATGCCTGGGGAAAACAGAGATACTCTAAGGCTTACCATCCCCACCATTTTGTAACTTGCTATTTAAATGGATTTATATTAAGTATTCTTGCTAATTGGGTGCTAAAGTCAGTTCTTTAAAGCTTAATTTCTGGGTGTTGGAAATAGAGTAACAGCCCTTGCCACAAGCAGTTAGATGCTTTGGATATGGAGGTATTAAAAAAAGGACTTGAAGTTCCTCCAAATTTACATAATCATGAAAACATGTATATTTGTATAAGCATGTATACAACTACACATGCACATACATGTGCAAATATTTGCACATGAACATATATAGACTCTCAAAGTACCTCCTTAGAACTAGTCATCCAGTCAAGTCACATTTTCAAATCATACTTGAGTTTACAAAGGAGGCAACTGAGATCCCAAAGAAAGACATGTTTTCCCCATGGTGACAAAGGAAGACTCATTCAGCTATTGAACTGAGATCAAGTTAAATGAAGCCCAAATATCATAGTATTCTTAGAGTTCTACAGATGGTGCCATCTTTCTTTCCTATCTCTAGTATAAGGAGAATTGGCAAGACCTGAAGTAAAGCCCCTGCCCTTTGTAGGACTTTTTAGCTGGTGCCCTTGGGGTCAAATTAGCTTCAGAGCTACCTTGCCTCCCAGAAGGCTTCCTGGTGACAAAGCAATAGACTGGAAGTGAGCCCCAATTCCTTGTCAGGTGAGAGCCATCAAGCAAAGGAGACAGCTCTTCTGGGATTCTAAGGCATTTCAGTGAAGACTGAAAGACTTGGTGAATTGAGAGCATCCAAGTTACTTGGTGCTGGAGATAGAAAGATCACACTCATTCTTTGTTTTATTCCATCATTTTAGCCATGGTAGACTTTTCCTGACCTTCATTTGGAATTTTCTTGGCAAAGATTCAGAGTGAAGTCTTTTCTTTTCTTTTTCTCCCCAGGCAACTCAGGCTTTGTGCATCTTACTTCCTGTCCCTGAGTACAAGAAAGCAGCAGCCCAATTTTTCCCAGAGCTGTTAATTGCCTTGATACTGCAACTCCATTATAATAGTGAAATACATTTGAAAAGAATTACCAAACAATCGTAAGATGTTGATCTTAAAAATGATTAGTTCTAAAGTGCCAACTACCATCTATTTTTATTTATGTAGAAATTCTATAGCTTGGTATGGGTAATATATTCCTTTTTCTCCTAACAAAGAACTCTTTCATGTGAATGGTACCAAAATTTTCTTCTTTATCAATGATTTTTAAAAAAATTTTATTTATTTAAGGCACTCGGGTTAAGTGAATTATCCAGGTCACACAGCTAGATAATTATTAAGTGTCTGAAGTTATATTTGAACTCAGGTCCTCCTGATGCCCAGGCTGGTGCTCTATCTACTGCACCACCTAGTTGCCCCTTCTATCAACAACTTTTTAACTTGAAGTTTTTGAATTTGTTGGGGGTGGGGTTCCATAAAACTATTTTGATAATTGGTTTTCTTTGTAATTCTATGGGTTTTATTTCATATTAGAAAATTTCTATAGGAAATTCATAGCTGTTGGAATAGTACAAGATACAAATAAAATGCTTAAAACCCTAAGCTTTATGAATGTTCCCAGGCCATTTGATTTATCTGTGATGTAGAGAATGGCCTGGTTATTCTTTGGAGTTTTGTGTCTGGAGAAATATCTTTATTGGGGCAGTGTCTGTGTGTGTGTGTGTGTGTGTGTGCATATGGGCACAGACTTTGTATATAATGTATATGTTGAAGGGGTTTAAGTACCCTCAAATATGAGGACCAAAGCACTGCTGCAAAAAATTTCCAAATCCAATCAATCCCAGTTCAATTCTGAAAACATATATTAAGTACTTACTATGTACAGAATACTATGCTAAATCTAAAGGAAAATGCAGTTTAGATAAGAAACAATCATCATATTCCTGGAACTTGCAGACTACTAGGGAACAATGACAAAATACTAGATCTATGAATGATAAATGATAAAAATGTGCAAATTTATTGACATACTCTAAATCCATAGCTATTAAACTGAAAAAAACTCTGCCCCAGCATATCAACTTAGAAAACCACAAATTAACATTATCTACATTTTATTCTATTATTTATCTATTTTTAAATTTTAGAAAGGTTTTATTTATTTTTAGTTTTACAATTTTTCCCTCAGTCTTGCTTCTCTCCCCCCATCCCCCATAGGAGGCAGCTGGTTAGTCTTTACATCATTCCCATAGTATGCATTGATCTAAGCTGAATGTGATGAGAAAAAAATCAATCCATAAGGAAGAAACATACAGCATGAGATAGAGAGAAATTACATAATAAGACAATTTTTTAAAAATTAAATTAAAGGTACATAGAAAGTCTTTGGTCTTTGTTCAAACTCCACAGTTCTTTCTCAGGATACAGATGGTATTCTCCATCGAAGCAATCCCAAAATTGTGCTTCACTGTGGCCCTGTTAGTATAAACAAGTCCATTAAGCTTGATCATCACTCCCATATTACTGTTAGGGTGTACAATGTTCTTCTGGTTCTGCTCATCTTGCTCAGCATCACTTCACGCAAATCCTTCCAGGCTTCCCCCAATTCCCATCCCTCCTGATTTCTAATAGAATAATAGTGTTCCATTACATACATATACCACAGTTCGTTAGGCCATTCCCCAATTGATGTGCATTCCCTCAGTTTCCATTTCTTTACCACCACAAAGAGAGTTGCTATGAACATTTTTGTACAGGTGATATTTTTACCCTTTTTCATAATCTCTTCAAGGTATGACCCAGTAGTGGTATTGCTGGATCAAAGGGCATACACATTTTTGTTGCCTTTTGGGCATAATTCCAAATTGCTCTCCAGAAATATTTTCCAATTATATTTCATTCTGGTTATACCTGTTAGGATTGTTGTCTACTTGTTTGCCACCTCTCCTCCAAATGCATCTAGTAGGCTGAGTCTAAAGTTCCAAAGACCTGAATTCAACTTCAGGTTCAGACATCTATTAGCAATGTAACCCTAGGCAAGTCACTTAACCTCTGTCTACCTCAGTTTCCTCATCTGAAAACGAGGAATGAAAAGTACACCTACCTCTCTCAGGGCTGCTGTGAGTATGAAATGAAATAATATAGTTTTTAAAAGCACTTAGCACAGTGAGAACACATAGTGAGCACTCTACAGTCGCTAGTTATCATTTATTATTGTTTTTACTATTACTACTACATCTTGCAACATTTCATATCATAAAAAGTATCTCGTATGCAGTATATATATTCATTTTGTTGTTTTCACTTATTTTTTCTAATTTCTTTTGAGTTCAGAAGACTTTAACACTGTCTAATTCTTTATCATGAGGTCATACCTATACCTTTATTCCCAAATCAGTCCTTTTCCATCTTTGTCCTTGTAGTATTAAAAAAAACCTATTTAACTGCAGGTTTCAACGAACCTTGAATTGCTTAACTTTCTAAACCAACATATTTTTAATAGTCATGTAGCATACACAATAACTTATGTACATTTCCTTAGAGTAATAGCTATCCTTCAAAAACACAGAATTTAAAAAAAATAAAAGAGAACAATGAAATACGTGTTTTAAATGAAATCTAGCTCTTAACTGGCAAATTACTGATAAGTGAAGGAATCAGTCAATAAATAACATTATTTATTAAGTTCTGCTGTGTGCTTAGTACTTGGGATGTAAAAAAATAGTAAAAGATAGTCCCTGCCCTCAAGGAACTTAGGGAGATATACGTAAATATATATACAAAGTAAGCTATATACTGGATAA